>NC_133809.1:32280686-32580686 GCF_043250625.1 Sebastes fasciatus
TAAAGCAGCATATTTGTCCACTCCCATGTTGATAAGAGGATTAAATACTTGACAAATTATTATAATTATTATAAATTATTTTTATGAAATGGTCATCCTGACAGTAGTAGTACATGAAACAGGTAACCTGAAAAAAATCATGTTCCTCTGTGTCCTCCGGTGTCCTCCGGTTACCTCCGGTGTCCTCCGGTGCTCCTAACGGCATCTGCAAGATTTCACAGACCGGAGGAAAACAAGCAGTCAGAGCTGATCTGAGGTCTGCTGTCCAGCTGCTGTCTATGAGAGCCGGCTGTCAATCACTCACGAACTCTGACCAAACGGTCAAACTAGGCAGCGCTGATCAAATATGAATCAATATTCTGTTACTGTAATGACTATTTCTCTCCTCAGATGTTCTCAGAATCATCTTGTAGTGTACTGTTTAGCTGTAAAATGAGAAAGTTTGTGACCCAGCAGCCATGTTGAGATGATATCTCTTCAGGAAATACCAAGCACAGCCCACATGACCGGAGTACAGCCAATAGGAACGCTCTCTCTATAATGACCTGTGATTGGTCAAAGTCTCCCGTCACAGGTTAGATGTTCTAAAGCCTGAAAACAGAGCCATGAGGAGGAGCAGAAGTCTAGTTTTCTCTCAGAACACTTGAATTATAATATGCTGAAAGGTTATTATGGGATTTTTGCCCAATGATGGCAAAAATATACTCCCTACTGCAGGTTTAAGGCACATTTTCAGATGCAGATAAAAAAAAAAGTGTGATTAATTTGCGATCATCGCAATTAACTATGGACAATCATGGGATTAAAGCTAAACCGTGCACTACAAGATGAACATCTGAGGAGAGAAATAGGCATTACAGTAAGTAGAATATTGATTCATATCTGATCAGCGCTGCCTAGTTTGACCGTTGGATCAGAGTTCGCGAGTGATTGACAGCCTGCTCTCATAGACAGCAGATGGACAGCAGATCCCAGATCAGCTCTGACTGCTTGTTTTCCTTCGGTCGGTGAAATCTTGCAGATGCCGTTAGGAGCACTGGAGGCCCCCTGATTATTTTCAGGTTACCTGTTTCATGCACTACTGTCAGAATATAGTGACCGTTTCATAAAAATAACTTTCTTTAATCATATTTGCTCCAATCTGTCTACTTCAGCTTTAATTGCGATTAAACATTTGAATTGATTGACAGCCGTAGTTTAAAATGGTGTGTTCATGCGCTCATGTGTATATAAATATCTTCAATTTGTTATAGAAGAATCAGCACATATTCAAGGAGATATCTATCAAAATCATGTCATGAATTGTAGTAAAGTTTCATGAGTTTGATGAAGACATAATACTGTAAAAACATAACATGCACATTGGGAGGAGAAACAAAGGCTAATAACATAACATCCCCCCCCCCCCCCGCTCTCTCTCTCTCTCTGTCTCTCTCTCTCCCTCTCTCCGTTTCCTGCCTCTCTCCATCAGGAGCTACGACCAGATCAGTGTTACCACAGAGTGCAGTTTCCGGACTGAATCGGACTGGGACCCTCTCTCTGAGTCCTCCTCCATGATGAGCTTTGACATGACTCAGCCACACAGCCCCTCCAAATCCTACAAGGTTGGTTTTATGAACACATTCTCACATTTACTATCAGTGTTGGACTCAAAGCTTCAGATGTTACAGATTAGTGTGTGTTGTTGTTGTTGTTGTTGTTGTTGTTGTTTAAAAAACAAACAGAAATCTCCAGTAGGATTCATAATGACAGCCATCAGTTCTTCCTGAGGTCCATGCCCACCATCACACTTGTGTAAAGAAAAGTAATAAAGAATATAGTATCAGTATCAGACATACATTTAAAATAGTAACAACAACAAAGACATCAAATAAATGAGCATTGTTGCTGCTACAGACAGAGTTTAGTTGACTTATTAAGCATGGAGTTCCACTTTACTTTTCTACTGCTAACCTTTTTCAGTGGTGGAAAAGCACTAAGCATTAGTACTCAAGTACTTATTACTTGACCTCTGACCTCCAGATGTGTGAATGTAAATGGGTTCTATGGGTGCCCACAAGTCTCCCCTTTACAGACATGCCCACTTTATGATAATCACAAGTCATAGTCGAGTTTCCAGTAATGAATATATACATACATTTGCATATAGCAGCATATTTGTCCACTCCCATGTTGATAAGAGGATTAAATACTTGACTAATCTCCCTTTAAGGTTAATTTTGAACAGATATAAAATGTGTGATTAATCACCATTAACTATGGACAATCATGCGATTAATCGCGATTAAATATTTGAACAAACTGACAGCCTTAGTACTAGACCTTTGCATCTGATACTTTAAAATTACATTTTGCTAATAATACTTAAGTTAAATACTTTTACTTAAAGTTACTGTGAGGAACTTTTAACCGGTTATGAAACAGTCTCAATGTAATACTGGTGCCACTATATGTCCTACATAAACAAACGAGACCATCAGCGAGAAGTTTGGCTATTTCTATAGTTATTCTTAATGCACGTCATCGGGGCCACCGGGTCCGATTCCAGCGAAATCAGACGAGAGCACGCAGGTTCTCCCGCCCTTAGAGAGAGAGCTCGGTGCCCGGCAGCAGCGGGTCCTCCTCCAGCCAGGAACAGAGCTTCGCCTTACTGCTCCGCCGGTCCTCGCTGGGAGCCAACACCGACACCACGCTGCTGGAGGCCCAGGCCGTATTGCTGGGCCCGCTGGAGGGAAGGGAGGCACGGGAGAACCAGGACCAGGACTGAGCGGGGCAAACTGTCAGACCCGGCTGCAGTAATATGAGGGGTTTTCTAAAGGGATGCCGGGGCTCTGAAACAGTACCTTTTTTGTCCACAGGGACTGCAAAAATCCACACAAAATGAAAGTTCCTTGTAGAGGCTTTAAGTGAATAATTACATAACTTTTCTGATTTCCAAGGTTCCATGTTTATCATAAGGGCTAGCTCAAGCATATGGCCATGCTTAGCCTTCCTCTCCAGTTTATTCTCCAAACAGCTGCACAACTCCATGATCTCACCAAATTCAGACTGCTTTCTCTCATTTCTGCCTGCAGGAACTTTCAGTAACAGACTCGCCTGTCAGAGGTGAAATATGATATTCAGGGACTGTAAAAGTGCTTCCCCTTTAAGATAAACTGCACATAATCCTATGGGATCTCATTGTCTCTGGGCTATTTCCATAGACTCAAACCTGTCAAACCTGCTCTCAGTAATACTTTTGTCTGTGAGAGACGTTAAGAAGTGATGATCGAGTTTGTTCCATGTTTAAATATGAGGGGCTTGAAAACCTTTAATAGAGTGTATAACAATAGGACATACTTCTTCTTTGGGTTTATACTTGAAAAAACAAAACATGAACCCGCTTTCTTTACACTTTTGCGTAGAGTCTGACAGGTCCAGAGCCCTGCTATAATTACCGGTGTGTGTGTGCCTTTTATTATTATTATCTGCAGCTGAAATCTTGGAGTGAAGCAGAGCTTTGGCTCCCAGATCAGGGAGTGGGCCATAATGCACACAGATATGGTGCTATATCTCCACCTACCTGACATTTGTCATTGCTATGAGTAAATACATGAGGAATGTTTGGTGGAGAGCTAATAGTGGAAGCTTTGCTTCGAGGGACGACAGGTAGCAGACTTCAACACACACTGGACACAGGATCATTTAAATTGACTCTGCTTCAACGCGGTGGATTTGTGAATGAGTGGAAACGATCTGGAGGTACTGTATCCCGCTTTGACCTAAGAGGATATTCAGTTAGGGTTGTGTGTTTCATTCTATTTAGACATGAACTGGAAAACCCGGCCACAGGTTGTCTTTACCTGTTTGCTCAGTGTTTGTCAACACTGGAGAGTCCAAACAGGTTTTATCATAGAAAAGTGACTGAAAGTACTCTGGAAATAGTCACCTTTAACGGAACTTAACTTAACTTTCATTTACTTGTGTCACACAACACTGGACCGTGGCACCTTTGACCCATTTCACTGTACAGTCCCTATCTAAATGATAGCTTTGATGAGTGTTAACTGATACAGTTCTTCTTGAATAAAGGCACAGTAGATAACAGATGTCCTGTTGATTTCCCCGGCTTTAGAATGAGGAAGGGTGGGGTTTTCTCCAGCAGGCCTATCCACACCCTCTCAATATCACTGGATTGTGAATTCTTTCTGTTTGTGAACCATCTTTCACAATATCTTTTTCACACTGTTAGCTGTGATGCAAATGGCCATGCCCTCGAGTCAGACACTTTGTTCAGAGCTGGGACATTTAACTGCAGACACACGAGACACTGCAGCCAGTGCTGCTTGTGTGCTTATAGGAGAGGACTCTTATTTCCTGCTAAAGAAGAAGGATACTGGCTTTCTTATTAAACTTTACAAGCAACTCGTTTAAGAATCATTCAGAGGATCGTTATGTCTTTGAAAAGACTATTTTGGGGATCTGAGCATTAATTAGACACAGAACTCCAAAGGAAACAACAGTTTATGCTCCAGGAAGTCCAAATGGTATGTAACTGTTGCTTTTTACTTTACTGGTCTGTAACTGTTGTTTTACGCTGTGGTTCACACTTCTTGTCCTAACATGTGCTCTTTATACTGTGACTACAGTCAGCCAGGTTGCACAAGATGTGTTTCACGTCAGCACAGTGGTTTTACTTTGTATCAGGTCTTCTTGGCTGTGATAGAAATCCTGTTAAAAAGTGACTGACTCACTGCTGCTGTTTCACACTGACTGTACCCTACTTTAATATGAAATATAATCTAGTTCTCATTGATTATCAGGCTCTTTTTGGGTCTAAGCCTGTCTTATTTGACTTCATTCTTTTACTGTTTATGTACAGTTAGTAGCTATGATAACTCCAGTGACCCTTGAGCTGAGTTGTACATCTTTCTACTGTCTAGTTAGTCATTAGTTGTCCTACTCCAGCTTGATTGTTTTACCAGTGTGTTGTTATTTGCACCAGGGTGACTGCGTTTAACCTGCTCAGCTTGCTTTGGTTTTGAGCTGTTGTGCAGGGTTTAATAAGCTCTTTTATTAGGCATTAGAAAATAGAATCTTTTAAATCTATGACTTGAAGATTTGTGGTATTTTTTTTATATCTTGAAAAAAACAAAGGTCCTGAAAAGACAATATTCTTAACAATATAAGCAAGCTGAATGATGCAAATGTATGTACATAATGTATGTATATAGACTCGTAGAAGACCCATAGAACCCACTTTCATTCACATATCTGGAGGTCAGAGGTCAAGGGACCCCTTTGAAAATGGACATGACAGATTTCCTCGCCAAAATGTATCGTAAGTTTGTAAAGTTATTTAACCTCCTTCCCGACAAGTTAGTATGACATGGTTAGTACCGATGGATTCCTTCTGTTTTTCAAGTCTCCCCTTTACAGACATGCCCACTTTATGATAATCACATGCAGTTTGGGGCAAGTCATAGTCAAGTCAGCACACTGACACACTGGCAGCTGTTGTTGCCTGTTGGGCTGCAGTTTGCCATGTTATGATTGGAGCATATTGTTTTATGCTAAATGCAGTACCTGTGAGGGTTTCTGGACAATATCTGTCATTGTTTTGTGTTGTTCATTGATTTACAATAATAAATATATACATATATTTGCATAAAGCAGCATATTTGCCCACTCCCATGTTGATAAGAGTATTAAATACTTGACAAATCTCCCTTTAAGGTACATTTGGAACAGATAAAACATGTGCAATTAATTTGCAATTAAAGGGACTGTTTGTGACTTCTTCCTAAATCATTGCAGGTCGGTGTCCCATGCGCGCTTGCGTGTGGCTACGCTGTTCAGACTCAGACTCCAACACAAACTACAGTGAAGCACCAAAACCTCTTGGTTGTATCTAGTGAAGCCCGTCTGTTAAACAGTGTTGGCCGCAGTCGGAGGATGCGGGGGAGACCGTAGCAACAGGACGCTGACTTTTGTTGACTTAATGGAAACTGAATGCAGTAGTTGTATTGGTCTATATATTTTTCCATCCTCATCTTGTCCCGTTCTAAAATTGTATGTGTATTTTTAATTCTAGTTTCAACATTAGTTGTTCCAAAGGTATTGAATAAAGTGGGTCGTGTGTTGACTTTATGTATTGTGTAAGTAGCGTCTAACCTGTGTGAATGTGCTAGTACATACAGTACATACTGCAGCTCCTCAAAGGAAATGAATGGTAAATTATGTCACTTTTTCTAGCTTAGCTTTCGGCTAGATATTTTTTGAAGAGCATTCCTTTTAGTTTTCATTTCCTGTTTTCTTTCTTTTTTTCTAGCAAATACAAAGAGAAAGGGTGTGCCAGCTGCTCTGTCCACCTCATTATTTATCTTTCTGTCTGTTTCTTGTCTGTCCTCTTTCAGAGTTCGGAGGAGAAGAAGGGAGTGTTTAATCGCATCAGCAATTTCTTCAACTCCAGGAAAAAGAAGAGCAGCAGTAGGAAGCATTCAGACGCTTCCACCGATGCAGGTTCCCCAACATCCCCCTTGTCTCCACGCTCACCCCAGTCTCTACAGGAGGAGGAGGATGGGCTAAAGACTCCAACTCCTTCTCGGAGAGGCAGTGAGCTAACGGGGCCTTATTATGGAGGGACTGAGTCCAGAGCGGGAGCAGACACCCCCACCCAAAGCTCCACTCCCAGCGCCTCAAGCGTGGTCTCTCTGCTCACAGATGGAGGAGATCTCCCATTTGCAGATAGCAACAGCAGTGGCCGAAGCAGCGTGAGGGAGATGCACGTGTGCAGGATCAGCACAGCCAGCGGTGAAAGGAATTCTGGGAATGTGACTTCCGACATTCTGGACGTTGCTACTACCACTCATCCAAGTGCTGATTTGAGCTCAGAGGTGGGCTTTGCAGAATCAGTGGTGGAGGAAGTAAGCAAGAGGCTGCAGGTCAGTTTGGATGAAAATATCCAGATGCATACAGAGGTTCAGACCACACTGTCGACAGTTAAACCCATCCTCTCCAAGGCAGCTGAGGCCCCAAAGTCGCCTAACTTAACCTCTATAAGCTTAGCATCAAAGAAAACATCGGTGAAAGTTGGAGAGAAGGGGCACAGCACTGCTCTGAGAGGAATAACTTTAGGCTCTCAGTCGTCCACCTCGCACCTCATCAGGACCCAACAGGAAGACGAAGACTCCCCGGACATGACGAGGGAAAACAAGAGGAGGGGTCAGGTATTCTCTTGGGACACTGTAGCCACGGCATGGAGCCCTTCACCTGAGAAAGTGCCCAGAGGTGATTCTCCACAACTCCACAAAGCCATATGGGTGGAAACACACATGGGAGCGGAAGAGTGGGAGGGGGAGAAAGAGAGGGATGTAATGAAACAAGAGGACGACGTTTTCAGAGCAGACTCACCGCCCGTGCTGGCTATACCTGTCACAGTAATTCCAGAGGACGACTCCACAGACAGAAGGGCTCCTACCCCCTCAAAGACTTCGCCCTCCAGTGGCAGCCTGCCAGAATCAGCCACCTCTTTGGCACCGACTACAGGGGAGGTCCAGACAACCTCACCACAGCCAGAGGAGCCCGACACTGGCACGGGCTCAAAGCAACTCAGGGAGAAACGCAGATCGAGAGAACTTCGTGTCACGCGCAAGACTGTGAATCTGCCTTCGAAACACAAGGTTTTCGCCCACAAGGTGCACGTTAGCCCGGAGCCAAGTCTGGATGGGAGCGAACCAGCGGAAGAAGAGCTCAGCAGAGATTCAACTACAAAGAGTTCAGACACAACAGAAGTGAAACCGTGAGTATCTGTCTATTTAAATGCTCCGTGGTTACTGTTTAATGGGCTCTTTGATTCTGGGGGAAACAGAAAGCAGGAGCTAAAGAGAGCTAAGCCTGCATGCAACCTGAGCTCTGAGTTCCCAAGCTCCATTGTACCAGAGGAGAACAATACACACCACACTGAGGCACTGAAATATTCATCTACAGTACATCTAACCATACAAAAACTGTTTTATATAAAGTACAATAAAGTACCCCTCAAATTCCTAAAAAGCATTTGGTGCTTATTAAGTTCCAATTAAATTCAAGGTCACCTCTGCTGTGTTTACCTATGGTGTATATTCACTACCTGAATAAGTTAGTCATTACAAAACTTGACGGGCAACTGGCGACTACTGCCTGCACACTTCTGTTTGACTTTAGGTTTCCATGGTTACACTTAGACTCATGCCTATAGAAAAAAAGGCATGGCATACATACAGATACTGCTCTCAAAAGAATACAGAATGGATAACAGTTGTAAAGTTTTGAGTTACTGTGCACTCCAGGCTACAGAGACCTGGAAAATACTTGGTGTGATTTATAGTTTCCGAACCACTGCAGGGGGATTTAAACTGTCTTTTAAGACACCAACAACCTATAGAAATAAAGGAATATTTTGACTAGGGCTGACAATCGATAAAATATTGAAATCGCGATTAATTGCATGATTAATCACAAATTAATCGCACATTTTTTTATGTGTTCAAAATGTACCTTAAAGGGAGATTTGTCAAGTATTTAATCCTCTTATCAACATGGGAGTGGGCAAATATGCTGCTTTATGCAAATGCATGTATATACAGTATTTATTATTGTAAATCAATGAACAACACAAAACAATGCCAGATATTGTCCAGAAACCCTCACAGGTACTGCATTTAGCATAAAACAATATGCTCCCATCAGAACATGACAAACTGCAGCCCAACAGGCAACAACAGCTGTCAGTGTGTCAGTGTGCTGACTTGACTATGACTTGCCCCAAACTGCATGTGATTATCATAAAGTGGGCATGTCTGTAAAGGGGAGACTCGTGGGTACCCATGAACCCATTTACATTCACTGATTTGGAGGTCAGAGGTCAAGGGACCTCTTTGAAAATGGCCATATCAGGATTTCTATTTCATATGATACCAGTATCTTCACTCTAGCTTTAAAACTGAGCCGCTACAACCTATCGCAATTTGTGTTAATATTTTAAAGAAATTAGTGGCATTAAAATGAATTTGCGTTAACGTGTTATTATCGCGTCAACTTCTGACAGCCCTAATTTTGACATTTAGGGAAACTTAGGGCAGGAAAGCAAGAAGCGTATTTCCCAAAGTGTCAAACTCTTCCTTTTAAGTTATTGTACTTGCATGTGGATACTTTGTTGTTCCAACAGGAGAATAAATGAAATGTACTATTCATTATTCCTTATTTAACGAACTGTGCAGTATATGGTTATTAAGGTTACTCTAAAATATGTCTGTTAATGTCTCTCTGTCTGTCTGTCTGTCTGTCTGTCTGTCTCTCTCTCGTCAGACTGCCAAGCCTCCAAAACAATAACAATGTGGAACTCAAGGAAGTCAACTTGGAGCCACATCCAACAACAGACGAGACTACACACTCTGACACAAATACTCCTGAACCCCTAGTTAAAGAAAAAACAGACTCCGAGGCCTCTGACTTTGATGATACCTCTGCAACCTCAGACATGTACAGAGCAAAGTCACAAGCGTCGGGGTCTGGGGTGAGAGGCCAAGGGACCAACCAGGCTACGCCTTCTAAAGGAGGGGTTAAAGCAGCAGCAGAAAGTGGGCATACCACAGCAAGTGGAGCAAAGAGCCCGTCCTCCGCGGCTGGCAACAAGGCCAAAAATGTGACAACAAAGGCTAAGACCTCCACAGAGAGCACAAAAGTGGGAACTTCCAGTGATATGCCGCCACAGAGGGAACCTAGCAACAATAAAACAGTTTCTATGTTGCCAACATTAAAAGACCAAAGCAGTGGTCCATCAAGTCCAACAGCTTCAAAATCTAAAATCCCTAAAAGGTTAGCATCAGATGCTGATGTGAAATCACCAGTGCCTCCAGATAAAACAGCAGCTGATGCTGCCGGGTCAGTGGTTACTTCAAAACTGCAGAAACAGCTCAAAACCAAAGAAGCTTTGAAATCTCCCGTCACTACAACCAAAGTTGGCAGGAAGCAAAGTTTTGAAGAAGCCAAGGCAGGGAAAGCTCTGTCAGGAGACATTTTTCCCACAAAAACACACAAGACAGGAACAAAGCTTATTAAAGAAAAGCCAGATGAGGACAGTGACTCTATGAACCTGGTAAATGGCGTGGAGAAAGACCACGAGGACAGTAGTATTACAACAGGACAGCCAACTGACAGGGAGGGCCTGGATGTCAAAAAACAAGGGCTAAACCATCTGGAGAATAATGCCTCCTTGTCATCAAAGAGTCGGTTGCCCGTTTCATCTCCGACAAGAAAGAGGAACGATGAGATGAGTCAAACAAGCGGCAGCAACTTTAAAAAGGTGACATCTGGGCAGACCAATTCAGACAGATCCAAGACAGTCCAGAAGCAGAGTCCAGAGCAGCAAGAAGTAACTCCTGGTGAGAGATCTGGTAGTGAGACACCACCTCTACTCCCTGAAAGTCCCAAGAAAGGTAAGACAGTACGATTACAACATGTTGTATGCTCGACAGGAAATCAGTCAGTTCCAGTTCTGTTTACTACGGAAGCCCTGAGAGGCAAGTGAGAAAAATAAATTCTGGTGGTCCAAGTCTGTTCTAAATAGTTTTCTCTCCTGAGTTTATGACTTAAAGGTATACTATTAAAGGTGTAATATTAAAGGTATACTATTAAAGGTGTAATATTAAAGGTATACTATTAAAGGTATAATATTAAAGGTATACTATTAAAGGTGTAATATTAAAGGTATACTATTAAAGGTATAATATTAAAGGTATACTATTAAAGGTATACTATTGAAGGTATAATATTAAAGGTATACTATTAAAGGTATAATATTAAAGGTATACTATTAAAGGTGTAATATTAAAGGTATAATATTAAAGGTATAATATTAAAAGTATAATATTAAAGGTATAATATTAAAAGTATAATATTAAAAGTATAATATTAAAAGTATGATATTAAAGGTATAATATTAAAAGTATAATATTAAAGGTATAATATTAAAGGTATAATATTAAAGGTATAATATTAAAAGTATAATATTAAAGGTATAATATTAAAGGTATAATATTAAAAGTATAATATTAAAAGTATAATGTGAAGCAGTTGTCGGTTGGTGTAAACATGCCACATTCAAAGTTGGCTCCTCCTCCTCGGCTCAACTAGCGAGAGGGAGAGAGAGGTCAGCAATGGTCGAGCGAGCTGTAGAATGAATGGAGAGAGAGAGCGGCGTAAGTGGGAACAAAGCAGTGAATCAGAGAAATAGTTGTTTCATGGCGGTTACGTTCTTAAACACAAATAAAACGCACAACTAACTCCGCACAACCCTGCGGGTAAATGGTTATTGGACTTGCATTTATATAACACCTTTCTAGTCTTCCGACCACTCAAAGCTCTTTACACTACATGTCAGCATTCACCCATTCATACACACATTCATACACTGATGGCAGAGGCTGCCATGCAAGGAGCCAACCTGTCCATCAGGATCTGATCTAGATACTCATTCACACACGGATGGCTATGCCTTCGGGAGCAATTTAGGGTTGTGTCTTGCTCAAGGACACATGGCATGTGACCGGAGCAGTCGGGGATCGAACCAGTCTGAGTCGGCGTTACAGATACAGGAAGTTGGCTCCCGTCTATAGCTCGCTTGAGCGGAGGAGTTGTAGCCTCGTAGCATTTATTCACCGACATAAACTGTACACACACTGTCTGCTACACCTACGTTCACAGCTAGAACGCCACCAGCAACACAGTCGGTCGGAAACTCGCTGAAGTTACGCCCCGCTGACAGAGTGTATGTGTGTGGCTACAGCGGGCATGGAGCCACCGGCAACGCTAGCAGCTTCTAACGTAGCACAAACACACACACTGTTTGTAGCACAATCGCTATCGTTAATCCGGACAGACAGAGTGTCGTTAATCCAGGCAGACACACAGCTGACAACCTGCTAAACTAAACTAAATGTGCGGTGGAGACTTTTACTGGGAAAGTGGCTGCCTGCTAAATTAACGCTCCCGGACGGTGAACTGGAGACAGTGAACGCAGCATACGCTCCCGTACGGGTGAACTGGAGACAGTGAACGCAGCATACGCTCCCGTACGGGTGAACTGGGGACTCAGTTGTCTGTTGTCCTCATACACTGCAGCTGGTATACCGCTGCATGCGAGGCACAAATCTTATCGGTTAACGGTTAATAATCGGTTAACGAGGGTTGGTTTATTCGGTTAAGAACATTTTTCAAAATTAGCAGCCCTAATATATATACTGTATATATATATATATATATATATATATATATATATACGTACCTTGTGTTTAGAGTGCATGGAGAAATTTAAAATCACCTGGAAGAAAACTATTTAGAACATTAGGTAGTGGTGCACTTCAGCCTCTTTTGGCCAAAATGATTATTACAACAACAAACACTGGCAAAGCCTTTTTTTCACCTGTTTCACAGATTCAATTTTTTTATGGAACTTCAAAAGATTATCCTGGCAAAACTTTTTTTTCACCTGTTCTTAGGTCATAAACACAGAGAAAACAATTTTAGAAAATGGATCACTCAATTTTGTTTTTCTCACTTGCCTCTCAGGGCTTCCGTAGTTACCCTGTCATTATTACAAAATCCTGGGGCCCCTCTGTTGACAGTGAATGAAAGATCATCTTTATAAAAACAGTTTACTTTGAGGCTTGAAAATTGTTCATGTTTTGAAGGAATTGTTCAATATTTTGGGAAATGTGCTTACGTATTTAGATGATAAGATTGATATCACTCTCATATCTGTGTAGTGCATATGTAGCTACTCCCAGCAGCTGGTCAGTGTAGCTTAGCACAAAGACTGGAAACAAGGAAACAGCTAGCCTGGCTTTATCCAGACATAACAAGATTGCCTACCAGCACCTGTAAAGCTCACTAATTAACACGTCCCGCCCAAGAACTAGTCCCACACATAACCCCTCGTCAAACCACAACATGTTTTTACACTTAAACAGGCGAGATATTGCAAGCTTTAGAGGTGTTGGTACTGTAGGTAGATTTTGTTACATTTGGACAGAGCTGGGCTTCCCTCCTGTTTTTCATTTTTTATGCTGAGCTAAGCTCACCATCTCCTGGCTCCAGCTTCATATTTACCACACAGATCTAGAAGTGGCATCAATCTTCTCATCTAACTCTCGGCAAGAAAGCAAATAAGCGTATTTCCCATAATGTTGAACTACTCCTTTAACTTGAGGACATTTTTTGTCATTCAAGAGTGTTTTTTTTGTTTGTGTTTCCAACAGGAAGTATGCTGTCAACCAGACCATCCAAACACCTCTCTAAAAGAAGCATTAGCCAGGAAGAGAGTGACACAACCACAGTGTGCGTCTCCCCGCCTCCCACCAAGCAAGGGAAAGCTGTGTCATCGAGGCTCTCCAAACATAGCGACGACATTAAACACCACAAAAGTCCGGTAAAAGATTCAGCTGATCCCTCACCCTCTGTAAGCAAGCTTCCTACAAGGGGTCAGAGAAGCCCCAACAAAGTAAAATCCAGGAAACATTCACCAAGTAAGAATTCTGAAAGCACATCCACATCTAAACGGGAGGACTCAAATCAGAACGCTAACACAGAGACAGCCGAGAGTGTCACAGCAGATCAAGTGAAAGACAATGCCAGCTGTGACAGATTTATATTCACGTCTCTGTCTACAGAGGAACAAGAGCACATAATAAAACTCACAGACAATCAGTCCGGTACCAGTGAAAACACGCTGGAAGGAAAAGAGACAAAGGAATTAGAGGAGAGCATAACCAGTCCTGCAACTGCAGAGATTTCAGAAATCCAACCAATACATAACAACAATGTGATTATTACAGAAAACACTCAAGTAAAAGTTACACCAGTTACAGGCCCAGGGGCTGAGGTATTGCCTAGCAGTGAGGTTGCCAAGGTAAGTCTATCTCAGTCACCAGTTACTCAGACTGATTGCCAGGGAGGACAGCATGAGGCCCAACCACAAACAAAAGTCGAGTCTCACATTCACACCACACGGGAACAGGAAACACCGTTTTCACCAAAGACTTGTCCGGAAGAAGTAAAAGAGAAAGACATTTTAGAGACAACCCAGCTAATAAGTAACATAAAACCAGATTTAATCCAGGAGAGAGGTCTTCCAGAGCCAAATTCTGCAGCATTGGCTCAGGATATAATATCTGCTCATGAGGATGTAACTGATATGTCAGCCAAGCCTGTTGTTGGTGACAGCACTCACTGTGACATAATGACCCCCTCTGATCAGGAAGGTGTTATGCCCGATAGTGTTTCCCTTAAAGAAACAAATAAGGTCACATCTAAGGAATATAATAGCAGAAATAGTCTTTCTGCTGAATTGGCCTCAAAAGACCAAGATGCTGAGCCAAAGGATGTACTTTTAGCCCCTCCTATTGCTGTTTCAGTTGATGCTAACCTGGCCAGTACAGAGCAGCAAAAGGAGTTATTGAAGGATCAAACCAGAAAAAAAATTATTCTTAACAATGACAGATTGCCCACATTGAGCAGAGATTTGGGAAAAGATTTTGCGGTACAGGAGAAAAGTAAAGAGGAGGCTGGCAGGAAACTAGCAGAGGCTTTGGACATCCAAACAGAGGCTGTGACTGTTTGTGAATTGCCCAAGAATGTTGAAAATCAGCTGGACAAAGAGCCTCTTTCACTGTCAGGAGAATTTGAAAGACAGGAGAATGACTCAAAACCAAATGAAAAGCTGAATGACGCAGCGGTGGAAAGCACTGACTCACAGAACAGATGCAAAACGGAGCTCAAGGGCTCAACTATCGAGGATGAAGCAGAGAAGGACATTACAAAAACACAGAAGCCAACAGATCTATCATCAGAGGAGAAAAGTGTACAACTGGAATCAGAGGAGGGACCACAGACGTATGTTACGGACGAGGCAGAGCAGGCAAGAAGTGCACTCCATGAAAATACAGCCGGTGTGGTTGATACAAAGCAGGAATGTGAGATCCTCTTGAAAGAAAATGCAGAGAGGGGTGACAAGGAAAAAGATCAGCAGATTAAGACATCAACTGAGAAAAATGAACAGGAACAGAAAGTGCTTCTAACCAAAGACAAGAAGGTCAGGGATAAGGAAGCCAACCAGGGGGACAAACATGCTGACGTTGTGATTAAGAGTCAAACTCCAGAACTACAAGCCAAAAGCACTAAAACTACTACTTCTCAAGAAAAGAGTAAAATAATGGATTCATCGATGAAGAATTTACCAAATGAGATTTCAAATGAGACTACTGTCTCTGAAATTAGGAGCGTCAAGGAACAGAAGACCTTAATCGCTAGAGACCAAGATGTGGACATTAAAAAAACAGAGGAAAATGCTCCTAGATCAGCAGAATCCAAATGTCCAAATGGTAACCTAGTACAGCAACCTGAGACAGAAAAAGCTCCAGAGAAGACAACAGAAAGCCACGTTTTACAAATGGATACAACTCAAGAACTAGAAGCAGAAAGCGCAGAAACCCAGAGTGCTGAAGGTACTAAAGAGAAAATGGAAACAAAGGAGTCATCTGTAAAGAGTTTGGTGAATGAGACTGCAATTGTGAATGCTAACCGTGAAGTTAGTATACAGCAAGACCAGATGTCCATCATTGTTAGAGATCAACATGAGGACATAACCAAACCAGATTTAAACAAATCAACAGAATTTAAACATCAAAATACCAACCTAAAACAGGAACTGGAAACGGTAACAGGAGAAGCTGCAGAGAAGATATCAGAAAGCCAAATTCAAGAACTAAAGGTTGTAAGCACCAAAACTCAGACTGCGGGTGGAGCTAAAGAGAAGACTGAAACGAAGGATTCATCAGTTAAGAGTTTGGTGAATGAGACCGCAGTTATAAATGCTAACAGTGAAGTTAGCATTCAACAAGACCAGAAGTCCGTAATTGTTAAAGACCAACATGAGGACATAACAAAACCAGATACAAGCAAATCAACAGAATCCAAACGTCCAAATACCGACCTAAAACAGGACCCGGAAAGAACAGAAGCTCCAGAGATGATATCAGAAAGCCAAATTCAAGAACAAAAGGTTGTAAGCACCAAAACTCAGAGTGCTGAGGAAGCTAAAGAGAAGACTGATACAAAGGATTCATCGGTTAAGAGTTTGGTGAAGGAAATAGCAACTGCAAACGCTAACTATGAAGTTAGCAACCAACAGGATCAGAAGTCCGTAATTGTTAAAGATCAACATGAGGACGTAAGAAAACCAGATACAAGCAAATCAACAGAATCCAAAGGTCTAAATACCGACCTCAAACAGGAACCGGAAAGAACAGAAGCGCCGAAGAAAATATCAGAAAGCCAAATTCAAGAACTAAAGGTTGTAAGCACCAAAATTCAGAGTGCTGAGGAAGCTAAAGAGAAGACTGAAACTAAGGATTTACCAATAAAGAATGAGACTTCAATTGTGAATGCTAACAGTGAAGTTAGCATCCAACAAGACCAGATGTCCATACTTGCTAGAGACCAAGATGAGGACATAACGAAACCACAGAAAAACAAATCAACAGAATTCAAATGTCCAACTTCTAAGCTAGAAGAGGAACCAGAGACAGTAGGAATTAAAGTCCAAAAGAAGACAACGGAGACACACATTTTACAAATGGATACAACTCGAGAACTCCACTCAATAAGCACTAAAGCTCAGAGTGCTAAAGATGTCAAGGAAAAGACTGAAACAAAGGATTCATCAGTAAAGAGTTTGGTGAATGAGACAGCAACTGCGAACGCTAACTATGAAGTTAGCAACCAACAGATTCAGAAGTCCATAATTGTTAGAGATCAACATGACAATATAACAAAACCAGATGCAAGCAAATCATCAGAATCCAAACGTCCAAATACCGACCTAAAACAGGAACAGCAAACGGTAACAATGGAAGCACCAGAGAAGATTTCAGAAAGCCAAATTCAAGAACTAAAGGTTGTAAGCACCAAAACTCAGAGTGCTGAGGAAGCTAAAGGGAAGACTGAAATAAAGGATTCATCGGTTAAGAGTTTGGTGAAGGAAATAGCAACTGCAAACGCTAACTATGAAGTTAGCAACCAACAGGATCAGAAGTCCGTAATTGTTAAAGACCAACATGAGGACATAACAAAGCCAGATACAAGCAAATCAACAAAATCCAAACGTCCTAATACCGACCTAAAACAGGACCCGGAAAGAACAGAAGCTCCAGAGATGATATCAGAAAGCCAAATTCAAGAACTAAAGGTTGTAAGCACCAAAACTCAGAGTGCTGAGGAAGCTAAAGAGAAGACTGAAACAAAGGATTCATCGGTTAAGAGTTTGGTGAAGGAAATAGCAACTGCAAACGCTAACTATGAAGTTAGCAACCAACAGGATCAGAAGTCCGTAATTGTTAAAGATCAACATGAGGACGTAAGAAAACCAGATACAAGCAAATCAACAGAATCCGAAGGTCTAAATACCGACCTCAAACAGGAACCGGTAACAATGGAAGCACCAGAGAAGATTTCAGAAAGCCAAATTCAAGAACTAAAGGTTGTAAGCACCAAAACTCAGAGTGCTGAGGAAGCTAAAGGGAAGACTGAAATAAAGGATTCATCGGTTAAGAGTTTGGTGAAGGAAATAGCAACTGCAAACGCTAACTATGAAGTTAGCAACCAACAGGATCAGAAGTCCGTAACTGTTAAAGACCAACATGAGGACATAACAAAGCCAGATACAAGCAAATCAACAGAATCCAAACGTCCAAATACTGACCTAAAACAGGACCCGGAAAGAACAGAAGCTCCAGAGATGATATCAGAAAGCCAAATTCAAGAACTAAAGGTTGTAAGCACCAAAACTCAGAGTGCTGAGGAAGCTAAAGAGAAGACTGAAACAAAGGATTCATCAGTTAAGAGTTTGGTGAAGGAAATAGCAACTGCAAACACTAACTATGAAGTTAGCAACCAACAGGATCAGAAGTCCGTAATTGTTAAAGATCAACATGAGGACGTAAGAAAACCAGATACAAGCAAATCAACAGAATCCAAAGGTCTAAATACCGACCTCAAACAGGAACCGGAAAGAACAGAAGCGCCGAAGAAAATATCAGAAAGCCAAATTCAAGAACTAAAGGTTGTAAGCACCAAAATTCAGAGTGCTAAGGAAGCTAAAGAGAAGACTGAAACTAAGGATTTACCAATAAAGAATGAGACCTCAATTGTGAATGCTAACAGTGAAGTTAGCATCCAACAAGACCAGATGTCCATACTTGCTAGAGACCAAGATGAGGACATAACGAAACCACAGAAAAACAAATCAACAGAATTCAAATGTCCAACTTCTAAGCTAGAAGAGGAACCAGAGACATTAGGAATTAAAGTCCAAAAGAAGACAACGGAGACACAAATTTTACAAATGGATACAACTCGAGAACTCCACTCAATAAGCACTAAAGCTCAGAGTGCTAAAGATGTCAAGGAAAAGACTGAAACAAAGGATTCATCAGTAAAGAGTTTGGTGAATGAGACAGCAACTGCGAACGCTAACTATGAAGTTAGCAACCAACAGATTCAGAAGTCCATAATTGTTAGAGATCAACATGACAATATAACAAAACCAGATGCAAGCAAATCATCAGAATCCAAACGTCCAAATACCGACCTAAAACAGGAACAGCAAACGGTAACAATGGAAGCACCAGAGAAGATTTCAGAAAGCCAAATTCAAGAACTAAAGGTTGTAAGCACCAAAACTCAGAGTGCTGAGGAAGCTAAAGGGAAGACTGAAATAAAGGATTTATCAGTAAAGAGTTTGGTGAATGAGCCAGCAATGACAACCGAAGCTCCAGAAAAGATTTCAGAAAGCCAAATTCAAGAACTAAAGTTTGTAAGCACCAAAATTCAGAGATCTGATGGAGCTAAAGAGCAGACTGAAACAAAGGGTTCACCTATAAAGAGTCTGGTGATTGAGATTGTAATTGAGAACTCTGAAGTTACCACCCAAAAGGACCAGAAGCCTGTCGTAGATGAACATGTGAAGATTAAGAAACCAGACAAAAACTCTGAACAATCCACAGATTTCAAAGCCCCAACTGCTAACCCAGTTGTTTTCTCAACTGAAAAAGCAAAGGCTGATAAGAAACAGAAAAAAAGAAAAGAAATTAAAGAGGGTGTTGAAGTTGAGAATAAAGTGACAAAGCAGGAGGATCAGCAGATGAAGGCATCAAAGATGGATGCCAAGCAAGAGTCAGAACGCATTTTTGTAAAAGATGCATCTAGCAAAAAAGGTGGTGGAGAACAAAAGGACAAACCCACTGCTGTTCCAGATAAAGTACCAAATACCACTGATGCTCTTAGGAATGATGAAGACACCAAAGAAAAAAACAAAACAGATAGCAGTTTGAAACAGGAACTGCAGACTTTAAGAGAAGAGAAAACCAGTGATCCACAAAAGCCTGCAATGCCAACACTTATTGGCAGTATGTCTCTTTCTGCGACCGCGGAACCACCTGCAACATCTCAAAGTCTACAGCTAAGGAAGGAATCTCCATCGAGCTGGTTAAATGTGGAGCATCGAAAACCAAAGAAGGAACATAAAAGAAGACTAAAGGCCTCAACCAGTGAGGATGAATCTCTTCAGCTTGATGACTTTGATGATTTTATCAGGAGCATTAAGGAGGGCTGCATTCCATTCTCACTACCTCCAAAGAGGCATACTCGTAAAAAGTCCCCATCTCCACCTTTTTCCATGCCAGCCATCAAGGAGGACCATTTTGAGAAAATGTTTGATCTAGAGGATTTCCAGTTCGGCTTAGGAAATAATGGTTTTAGGGATCCTTCCCCTGCTATGGTGATTAAACAAAGAGCAGCTAATAGGAAAGGACGGACCCTGGAAAAACGTGCACAAGATAATGCCATGCACACATCTAGAGACCAGTTGAATTCACTTGATGAGATAGAAGGAAAAGATGGAGTCAAAGAGGGGACAAATATTGAAGCAGGAACAGAAGAAAGACAAAACAATGGAGAAGAGCCTGGGAAGCTGACGTCACGACTTGAAAGGATATCCATCCTCTCCAGCTTACTGACTTCCCCTTGGTCCTCCAGGGAGCCCCAAGAGGAAGCGACCTCCGCCTCAAATAGCACACTTTCTAACCAACAACAGGGCCTGCTATCGCTTAGAGAACAGGGAGTTGCTGATTCGCCTCTGCCTGCCGTTGAAGCAGATAAGAAGGGTGTAAAAGGTATAGATCAAGGCCCACTTGTGGGTGGTGGTATAGGTACAGTTAGTGAGTCAGCACTCAACCCTTCCTCTCCTCCTCCTCCTTCCCTGCCCTTGTTCCCGGAGATAAAGCTGCCTGATCATTTAGAGAAATACCTCAAGAAGGACAAATCCGACTCTGAGGCCTCCCAGGGCACTACACAGATGACTAAAACTAAACTGAATCCTGATGGTACTGTGATGGATCAGGCCTCAGTAGCAGGAGTACCTAATATAAATGTGGGCATGGAGGGCCCTGCAGGACTGCCTCCAACCAGCAACAACAGCCAGCAGACTTCTCGAAATGGACTTTCTACTTCTAAGACTACGGTAGGAATTTCAGTATTTCAAATGATGAGCTTCAATAATTGTTCTGCTTTTTTTTACTAATTATCACTAAAAGTCTGAGCAATCCAGAGAAATAACAGGCCAAAGCCTGAATGGGTTTTGACTTGCCAGGCTTTTACAGCAAGCATTGATTTCCCTAGTTTATTTCCATGGCAATATGTCTCAGTTTCATATCCTGTTCTTTTGTTTTGTGGTGGTGTTGCAACAAAGTCATGAATCATTTGCATGTGAGGACAGGATCAAGGAGCATTTCCTCCATCTGGAACTTTGCACAGGGAATCTTTGCCAAGATCAGCTAAAACTGTCACGTCACAATAACATATTTGCATCAATATGCAAATTAAGCAGGATATGCAAAATGTTTGTGTTTGGACGAACACAGTGTGCATTTTATACCTAAGTGTTCATTTCTCTCCCTTTAGACCATTGGCATTACAAGACAGTTTTTTGGGGTAAATTTCTTCCAATCAAAATGTTTATTCTCCCTCAGTGATTACCAAATAGCAGTTGCTATAGAGTAGCTACTAGAGTAGCTCAACTAATGTGATAAAACAAAATTACAAATTGGTTAAAAAAATATCCACATATTGAGATAAAAGTAATAATAAATGGTTGAATTAGTTAGCTAAAAGTAATGGATAAATGGTTGAATTAGTTTGCTAAAAGTAATGGATAAATGGTTGAATTAGTTAGCTAAAAGTAATGGATAAATGGTTGAATTAGTTAGCTAAAAGTAATGGATAAATGGTTGAATTAGTTAGCTAAAAGTAATAATAAATGGTTGAATTAGTTAGCTAAAAGTAATAATAAATGGTTGAATTAGTTAGCTAAAAGTAATGGATAAATGGTTGAATTAGTTAACTAAAAGTAATAATAAATGGTTGAATTAGTTAGCTAAAAGTAATAATAAATGGTTGAATTAGTTAGCTAAAAGTAATGGATAAATGGTTGAATTAGTTAACTAAAAGTAATAATAAATGGTTGAATTAGTTAGCTAAAAGTAATGGATAAATGGTTGAATTAGTTAGCTAAAAGTAATGGATAAATGGTTGAATTAGTTAGCTAAAAGTAATGGATAAATGGTTGAATTAGTTAACTAAAAGTAATGGATAAATGGTTGAATTAGTTAACTAAAAGTAATAATAAATGGTTGAATTAGTTAGCTAAAAGTAATGGATAAATGGTTGAATTAGTTAGCTAAAAGTAATGGATAAATGGTTGAATTAGTTAGCTAAAAGTAATGGATAAATGGTTGAATTAGTTAACTAAAAGTAATAATAAATGGTTGAATTAGTTAGCTAAAAGTAATGGATAAATGGTTGAATTAGTTAGCTAAAAGTAATGGATAAATGGTTGAATTAGTTAGCTAAAAGTAATGGATAAATGGTTGAATTAGTTAGCTAAAAGTAATGGATAAATGGTTGAATTAGTTAGCTAAAAGTAATGGATAAATGGTTGAATTAGTTAGCTAAAAGTAATGGATAAATGGTTGAATTAGTTAGCTAAAAGTAATGGATAAATGGTTGCATTAGTTAACTAAAAGTAATGGATAAATGGTTGAATTAGTTAACTAAAAGTAATAATAAATGGTTGAATTAGTTAGCTAAAAGTAATAGATAAATGGTTGAATTAGTTAGCTAAAAGTAATGGATAAATGGTTGAATTAGATAACTAAAAGTAATGGATAAATGGTTGAATTAGTTAGCTAAAAGTAATGGATAAATGGTTGAATTAGTTAGCTAAAAGTAATGGATAAATGGTTGAATTAGTTAGCTAAAAGTAATGGATAAATGGTTGAATTAGGTAGCTAAAAGTAATGGATAAATGGTTGAATTAGTTAACTAAAAGTAATGGATAAATGGTTGAATTAGTTAGCTAAAAGTAATGGATAAATGGTTGAATTAGTTAGCTAAAAGTAATGGATAAATGGTTGAATTAGTTAGCTAAAAGTAATAATAAATGGTTGAATTAGTTAGCTAAAAGTAATAATAAATGGTTGAATTAGTTAACTAAAAGTAATGGATAAATGGTTGAATTAGTTAACTAAAAGTAATGGATAAATGGTTGAATTAGTTAGCTAAAAGTAATGGATAAATGGTTGAATTAGTTAGCTAAAAGTAATGGATAAATGGTTGCATTAGTTAACTAAAAGTAATGGATAAATGGTTGAATTAGTTAACTAAAAGTAATAATAAATGGTTGAATTAGTTAGCTAAAAGTAATGGATAAATGGTTGAATTAGTTAGCTAAAAGTAATGGATAAATGGTTGAATTAGTTAACTAAAAGTAATAATAAATGGTTGAATTAGTTAGCTAAAAGTAATGGATAAATGGTTGAATTAGTTAGCTAAAAGTAATGGATAAATGGTTGAATTAGTTAGCTAAAAGTAATGGATAAATGGTTGAATTAGTTAGCTAAAAGTAATGGATAAATGGTTGAATTAGGTAGCTAAAAGTAATGGATAAATGGTTGAATTAGTTAACTAAAAGTAATGGATAAATGGTTGAATTAGTTAGCTAAAAGTAATGGATAAATGGTTGAATTAGTTAGCTAAAAGTAATGGATAAATGGTTGAATTAGTTAGCTAAAAGTAATAATAAATGGTTGAATTAGTTAGCTAAAAGTAATAATAAATGGTTGAATTAGTTAACTAAAAGTAATGGATAAATGGTTGAATTAGTTAACTAAAAGTAATGGATAAATGGTTGAATTAGTTAGCTAAAAGTAATGGATAAATGGTTGAATTAGTTAGCTAAAAGTAATGGATAAATGGTTGCATTAGTTAACTAAAAGTAATGGATAAATGGTTGAATTAGTTAACTAAAAGTAATAATAAATGGTTGAATTAGTTAGCTAAAAGTAATGGATAAATGGTTGAATTAGTTAGCTAAAAGTAATAATAAATGGTTGAATTAGTTAGCTAAAAGTAATGGATAAATGGTTGAATTAGTTAGCTAAAAGTAATGGATAAATGGTTGAATTAGTTAGCTAAAAGTAATGGATAAATGGTTGAATTAGTTAGCTAAAAGTAATGGATAAATGGTTGAATTAGTTAACTAAAAGTAATGGATAAATGGTTGAATTAGTTAGCTAAAAGTAATGGATAAATGGTTGCATTAGTTAGCTAAAAGTAATGGATAAATGGTTGCATTAGTTAACTAAAAGTAATGGATAAATGGTTGAATTAGTTAACTAAAAGTAATAATAAATGGTTGAATTAGTTAGCTAAAAGTAATGGATAAATGGTTGAATTAGTTAACTAAAAGTAATGGATAAATGGTTGCATTAGTTAGCTAAAAGTAATGGATAAATGGTTGCATTAGTTAACTAAAAGTAATGGATAAATGGTTGAATTAGTTAACTAAAAGTAATAATAAATGGTTGAATTAGTTAGCTAAAAGTAATAATAAATGGTTGAATTAGTTAGCTAAAAGTAATGGATAAATGGTTGAATTAGTTAACTAAAAGTAATAATAAATGGTTGAATTAGTTAGCTAAAAGTAATGGATAAATGGTTGAATTAGTTAGCTAAAAGTAATGGATAAATGGTTGAATTAGATAACTAAAAGTAATGGATAAATGGTTGAATTAGTTAACTAAAAGTAATAATAAATGGTTGAATTAGTTAGCTAAAAGTAATGGATAAATGGTTGAATTAGTTAGCTAAAAGTAATGGATAAATGGTTGAATTAGTTAGCTAAAAGTAATGGATAAATGGTTGAATTAGGTAGCTAAAAGTAATGGATAAATGGTTGAATTAGTTAACTAAAAGTAATAATAAATGGTTGAATTAGTTAGCTAAAAGTAATGGATAAATGGTTGAATTAGTTAACTAAAAGTAATAATAAATGGTTGAATTAGTTAGCTAAAAGTAATGGATAAATGGTTGAATTAGTTAGCTAAAAGTAATGGATAAATGGTTGAATTAGTTAGCTAAAAGTAATGGATAAATGGTTGAATTAGTTAGCTAAAAGTAATGGATAAATGGTTGAATTAGTTAACTAAAAGTAATGGATAAATGGTTGAATTAGTTAGCTAAAAGTAATGGATAAATGGTTGCATTAGTTAGCTAAAAGTAATGGATAAATGGTTGCATTAGTTAACTAAAAGTAATGGATAAATGGTTGAATTAGTTAACTAAAAGTAATAATAAATGGTTGAATTAGTTAGCTAAAAGTAATAATAAATGGTTGAATTAGTTAGCTAAAAGTAATGGATAAATGGTTGAATTAGTTAACTAAAAGTAATAATAAATGGTTGAATTAGTTAGCTAAAAGTAATGGATAAATGGTTGAATTAGTTAGCTAAAAGTAATGGATAAATGGTTGAATTAGTTAGCTAAAAGTAATAATAAATGGTTGAATTAGTTAGCTAAAAGTAATGGATAAATGGTTGAATTAGTTAACTAAAAGTAATGGATAAATGGTTGAATTAGTTAGCTAAAAGTAATGGATAAATGGTTGCATTAGTTAGCTAAAAGTAATGGATAAATGGTTGCATTAGTTAACTAAAAGTAATGGATAAATGGTTGAATTAGTTAACTAAAAGTAATAATAAATGGTTGAATTAGTTAGCTAAAAGTAATGGATAAATGGTTGAATTAGTTAACTAAAAGTAATGGATAAATGGTTGCATTAGTTAGCTAAAAGTAATGGATAAATGGTTGAATTAGTTAACTAAAAGTAATAATAAATGGTTGAATTAGTTAGCTAAAAGTAATGGATAAATGGTTGAATTAGTTAACTAAAAGTAATGGATAAATGGTTGAATTAGTTAACTAAAAGTAATAATAAATGGTTGAATTAGTTAGCTAAAAGTAATGGATAAATGGTTGAATTAGTTAGCTAAAAGTAATGGATAAATGGTTGAATTAGTTAGCTAAAAGTAATGGATAAATGGTTGAACTAGTTAGCTAAAAGTAATGGATAAATGGTTGAATTAGTTAACTAAAAGTAATGGATAAATGGTTGAATTAGTTAGCTAAAAGTAATGGATAAATGGTTGAATTAGTTAACTAAAAGTAATGGATAAATGGTTGAATTAGTTAACTAAAAGTAATGGATAAATGGTTGAATTAGTTAGCTAAAAGTAATGGATAAATGGTTGAATTAGTTAGCTAAAAGTAATGGATAAATGGTTGCATTAGTTAACTAAAAGTAATGGATAAATGGTTGAATTAGTTAACTAAAAGTAATAATAAATGGTTGAATTAGTTAGCTAAAAGTAATAGATAAATGGTTGAATTAGTTAGCTAAAAGTAATGGATAAATGGTTGAATTAGTTAACTAAAAGTAATAATAAATGGTTGAATTAGTTAGCTAAAAGTAATGGATAAATGGTTGAATTAGTTAGCTAAAAGTAATGGATAAATGGTTGAATTAGTTAGCTAAAAGTAATGGATAAATGGTTGAATTAGTTAGCTAAAAGTAATGGATAAATGGTTGAATTAGTTAGCTAAAAGTAATGGATAAATGGTTGAATTAGTTAACTAAAAGTAATGGATAAATGGTTGAATTAGTTAGCTAAAAGTAATGGATAAATGGTTGCATTAGTTAGCTAAAAGTAATGGATAAATGGTTGCATTAGTTAACTAAAAGTAATGGATAAATGGTTGAATTAGTTAACTAAAAGTAATAATAAATGGTTGAATTAGTTAGCTAAAAGTAATGGATAAATGGTTGAATTAGTTAACTAAAAGTAATGGATAAATGGTTGCATTAGTTAGCTAAAAGTAATGGATAAATGGTTGCATTAGTTAACTAAAAGTAATGGATAAATGGTTGAATTAGTTAACTAAAAGTAATAATAAATGGTTGAATTAGTTAGCTAAAAGTAATGGATAAATGGTTGAATTAGTTAACTAAAAGTAATGGATAAATGGTTGAATTAGTTAACTAAAAGTAATAATAAATGGTTGAATTAGTTAGCTAAAAGTAATGGATAAATGGTTGAATTAGTTAGCTAAAAGTAATGGATAAATGGTTGAATTAGTTAGCTAAAAGTAATGGATAAATAGTTGAACTAGTTAGCTAAAAGTAATGGATAAATGGTTGAATTAGTTAACTAAAAGTAATAATAAATGGTTGAATTAGTTAGCTAAAAGTAATGGATAAATGGTTGAATTAGTTAGCTAAAAGTAATGGATAAATGGTTGAATTAGTTAGCTAAAAGTAATGGATAAATGGTTGAATTAGTTAGCTAAAAGTAATGGATAAATGGTTGCATTAGTTAACTAAAAGTAATAATAAATGGTTGAATTAGTTAGCTAAAAGTAATAATAAATGGTTGAATTAGTTTGCTAAAAGTAATGGATAAATGGTTGCATTAGTTAACTAAAAGTAATGGATAAATGGTTGAATTAGTTAGCTAAACCATTCAAATGAACACACTTGGTACATGATGGGTAGGAATAAATGTTTCTTACCTCTATAAATGATTTGGCTCAGGTTCAAGTTCATAATCTAAATATTTCATTTTCTTTCAGGTACCTGCGGTAAGAGGGTTCCACAAAAGGCCTGGAAAGGTACGATTAAATGTTATTTACTTGCATTTTTAATGCTTAGTGTCAATAATACATTGTTTGCTGCTACATATTTGAATGAAATGTGTATTTCCTCATCCAGATGATCATACATGAACATGCTCAGTTTGGAGGGCAGCCGTTTGAACTCTATTGTGATGTAGAGGACGCCACCACAATGAAGCTGTCCCCTGTCATCTCAGTCAGAGTCATCAGAGGATGGTAAGGCTCTTTGGGAGCATTCAAATTAAACCTGCAGGTTTAATATGGATATGATGACTAACTTGCTGATACAGTATAATCTAAATGACTATCCAGGTAATATGTGTGTACTTCAGTATTATCCTTCCATTTTCTGTTTCTCTTTGTCCTTAAAGGTGAATGGAGCCATTCACAAAGCTGTTTAATGTCTTTTAACTATCTATAAAAGTCTATAAAGTTTCAAAATTCTGATGATGTAATGATGCAGTTCTCTTTTTCTTTAGCTGGCTCCTCTATGAAAAACCTGGCTTCAAGGGTCGTATCATCGCCCTTGAGGAAGGTCCTACAGAGCACCTAGTGAATATGTGGGCAGAGGAGGGAACTCCAACGACACTAGACCAGATGGGTCAGCCTGTACCACAAGCACCTATGGTCATAGGTTCTATTCGATTGGCAGTTAGAGTAAGCTAACCTGATTATTTGTCAGTCTGTCATACTGCAATCATATTTGTATTGTTACTATTTGTCCTGTTATGTTGTTTCCCACCTCATCTAATCCCTGTAGAAGTCTTAAGCTGGGTATCAAACCTCAATATTTTTTGGTATCAACTGAAAAGTGAATGTGGCACGAGTATTGAAAACTGTCTAGTACCAAAAGCTGGCATGGAATGCTTTCTCAGATTTGTACTATTCCTCAATTATTCTTTGGTCAGACAGTTTGGGATATAGGCCCTGTCTACACGTATACACATATTTTTAAAAACAGATATTTTTCCCCTTCGTTTTACAAAATATTTCCATCCACTTTAGGACGCAAAAACGACTCCAAATACTCGCCAGGCCAGTAGGTGCCGATAAAGGCTACATCAACGATACAATGCTCTGGACATGAGAAAGTTTTCCTTCCATTCCTTATCGACAACAATCCCTGTCTCGAAATTTTCCCATCATCAGCTCGCTCGACCGGTCCTGATCCAAAACCGTTGTTTCTGGCGGTCTTTAAACCATGGGTGCTGAGGTGGACCAAATAGCATTGGGCGCAGTAGACGCCTCTGTTTGTCCGTGAAGCGGTGCAGCAATATTAAGTTCAAATGTAAAGTAGTAATTAGTCCGAGCAGTGCTAACAAAGCGTAAACTAGCCGGTAGTCCACCATCTTTGTTTATGTCTCTGGCTCATTACACAAAGCAACAATGGGCATGCGCAAATTGAGGAGAGGATGTCATTGTTTCCCACACGCTCCGTTTTACACGTCCACACCGATACAAAGTAACAGGAGTTTTAAAAATCTGCACCTTAGAAGGCGTTTTCAAAAATATCCGTTTGTGTGACCCAAAACTCTGGTTGTGTGCGGACGAGAGGCCATAACGTAGAGGAAAATATCTGTTTTTAAAAATAGCTGTATACGTGTTGATCATAATCATAATTTTGTTACTTTTAGACCGTATTTATTTATGTAGGTGAAGTTCTTATATTTTAAATTTAACATTAGAAAAGCAGGGTTTCTTTTGTTAAATATAATTCTTTTTGTTTTTTTGGTATTACTCAAAGTACAGTATCGAAACTATTATAGCTTACTCAGACACTTCGGTAATGTATTCACTCTAAAAATGTAAAATGCCCAGTTACCCAGCCTTATATGTTTAGATACATTCTCAAATTAAAAACTTGAAATTCTCACACAATTTTATTTTTATTTTTGTGTTTTATAGGATTATAGCGTACCCCAAATTGACCTGTTTTCAGAGGTAAACGGGTTGGGGAGGATGTCATCTTACTGTGGCGACGCTGTAGAGATTGTCTCCTTCGGGATCCCACAGACTACCGGCTCAATTAAGGTTCACTCTGGAGTGTAAGTTCAGCTGACAGCCAAAGGCTCTTTTGTGTCAATCATTTAAAGTAACGGGGAATGTTCCATTATGGAAGCATCTTTCAGTGTCATGGTTGGTAGCAATCCTGCTACTTAGTGGTAGTTTTAAAGCTCACAGCGACGCAGTCTCTTCTGGGACAGTACTGGAAAGAGTCTGTGTGTAGCATCTGTTCTCTGTTTATGAAGGAATGCATGTTGCAGGCTAGAGCTTGTGATTATCATAGTTTTAACTGCTGCTGATTATTGATGGTTAGCACTTACATTTTTTAACTGGTGTAGAGAAAAAGTATATTTAGTCCCTCCAGTCATTGTGTAATAGGGCAGGATCTGAAATGAACTTTTTTTCACTATCGCAAGTATTTTTTTTTTTTTCTGGCACTCAGAAATTTTATCTGCCACTTTTGAAATCTATATCAATTTTCTAAAAAAATCTATAGGATTCACCCAATACTCATTTTTGAACAGATCACGAACGCATCATAATGCAACTCAATGGAAGCTCCGTTAACGTTAGTAGATGTGTTATTTAGCCAAGCAGGACCAACCGGCCTCTAACAGCTAACGTTACTAACTCTCCTCCTGCCCATTTCAACACGGATTTGTTGTTCACAGTGTCGCTTTATCAGGGAGTAGCGATAGTAGCGCCATGCTTTTTAGCGCTTTTTTTCTCTCGCTCCGGTCCCAAACAAACTGAAACATGATACAGCGTGCATATGCCGTTTCGTCATTGTGCATGTGTAACAGTCAGAAAGCATCAATACAGAAGAATCCCCAGAAGAATCCCCAGAGAGTCATGACTCTCTGGGGATTCTTTGTTGTCCGATTCCTTGGCAATCGGACAACAAAGAACCCATTCTCTATTCCCATCCCTACCATTTTCCCTGCCTGCCAAAGTGGCGTCTGTCGTGATGATTTTACCCACCACTGCCAACAATTTAGCCACATTTGGCAGGTGGCGGGTGCTAATTTCAGACCCTGGTAAAGGATAAGACAGAGTTGCCTCTTCAAAGTACTGTGCAGAAAAAGTCACTACATAGTCATTACTTTCCCTTTCCCTCCTCCCATTCTTTTCTCACATTCCCTCCCATGCTGCCTCTGTGTCTTTAGCTGGCTGGTGTACACTGATCCAGGGTTTGGAGGTTTTGTTGGAGTGCTGGAGGTGGGAGAGTATCCCTGCCCACAGGACTGGGGTTTCCCTGAGCCCTTCATCGGGTCTCTCAGACCCCTCCGAATGGTACAGTACATGAAATATATCACATATGTTTCCACATTTTGTCACTTGTCTCGGTCTGACAAGCATCTGTCTCTTCATTACAGGGACCAATAAAGGTGGAGCGTCCTCATGAATTCAAGGTGTGTTCTGCATTGCATTACATTTGTTGCATCTATCAATATCTGCTGTTTATAGAAAGCACACACACACACACACACACACACGCTGAAGTGTCAACACAAAGTCTCATATGTTACTTTTGTTAACTATCGCTTAAGAGAATCTTGTTAAGAGGCAAAGGATGGGGGAGAAACTCAACTTTGTGGTGGATATGGTGTGGGTACCATGAATCACAAAGGTTTAGTCGAGGCATGTTTAACTGATATTATTCATGATGTTGATGACTTGGCTCAGGCTAAGACTCAGAATTTGGAGTACTGTACGTCTAACATAATATAGATTTAGAGAAACTTGAGACTGATACCACCAAATATTAAAAATGATTTGTAGAGATTAAATTTAAAAACAATTAATTAATTATGAAAATAATCGTTAGTTGCAGCCGTAGGCCGCGCCGCATCAAGCTGACTGCTAAAATAAGATGTTCACTGTGTCTGCAGTTTATGTTCATCCAGTAAATTACCCAAAATATGTTGATCATTTTCATCATTTAGGAATTGGTAGCTAATTGCCCTTTTCAACAAAAATGTTCCAGGAACTATGGAACCAGAGGAGATAAACTAGGAACTAGAAGTCTGTTTTTCTGCTACATTTGAAAAACTGGAGATCAGACAAATTAATCACACATGACAAAGAATTATCTTGTGCTTTCTATTGACTGCGGTGTGACCTTTAGTACGTGAACGCCATGAAGCGAAGCGAATAAAACTCTTGTTGACTCGCTTTGTTCGCTCCTTCTCTCTCTCTCTCTCTCTCTCTCTGTCTCTCTCTCTCTTTCTCTCTCTCTCTCTCTCTCTATAGCATAGCAGGGGCTTTTTTTTTTACTTTTAATCCTTGAGAACAAGATCCTTTTGGGTTCCTCAAAAGGATCTTGTTCTCAAGGGAAAGTTCCTGTGAAACTGTGTAATCATTTCCTAGATACAGCTCAAAGTAAAAGCTCAAAGAAATAAAGTCTGTACTTGTAGCCAGTGTTACAGACCGATGTGACATGTGTCACTGTAGTTTGTAGAAGTATTGTCATTCTACCTTAGGACAGAAATGAGCCAAAAACTCTACACAGACACATCTATAGCCCTATTTCCACCGCAGGAACTTTCCCCCGGAACTAAGAACCTTTAGAGGAACTAGTTGCAGTTCAACCGCAGGGACCAGGGTCTAAATTAAGTTCCGAGGACACTTGATGGGGCCTTTTTACCCCAAAAAAGGCCCTGGTTGGGGGGCTATTACTTTCTGAAAGTACCTGAACTTTCAGTGTGGAGTTTGCAGGGATGACTGTCGCTGATTGGTAAAACACACACACAGCACCGCTGCTTCAACGGCCTCAACTCGTGTACCACTTCAGTCAAGGAAGTCCTCTAGTATTGATTTAGGATCATTTTAGGACGAGAGGAGAACATTTCTCTTTGTTGGATAACATTAAAAGTAAAGTTCGGCTCTGCTGTCGGCTTCCCGTCTCATTAAAAACAGAGAGAGAGAGATGGCAAGGGCAATAGGTAACGTTAGATGAGGAAGACAGCCGGCGGTGCTGTGAATGAGAGAAAGAAAAGTTATTTTCTGATTGTTTCACGGTGTTAAAGTTCTAAATCACAAATAAATAACCATTAAACACTCAATAGATGATCTACTGAGGAGACAGACTCTTAGTTTCATTTCATTCATCACATCCCACGTTCATCAGTAAATACATGCAGCAGTAAATAAAGTCGCAGTGAGATGAAACGTAACGTTTATTTTTTCTAAGGTTTATTTTTTTCTAGTGTGTTTTTCAGAGCAAACAGGCGACACACTGAACGTCAGGCTGCAGAGTGAGTTTACTGCTGTGACCACCAGCAGCCCTCGTCTCATGTCATGTTGCTTTTTCAGAAGTCAGCGGATTAATTTGCCTGATCTTAGCAGGTTTTTAGACCGCAGTGGAAACACAGACAACAATGGGCTGAGGAACCTTTTAGTTCCTTGAAAAGTAGTTCCAGGGAAAGTCTCGCAAACCTTTGGTGGAAACCCAGCTTTAGGCCTGTGTTTACAACTACAGCTCACCTTTAACTCCTTTCTCTCCTGCTTCAGGCCTTAGTGTTCACCAAGCCCAACTTTGATGGAGAGTGCATAGAGGTGGACAGTGATGCGTACAACTTACAAGAACAACAAGTGGAAGAGGAGAAAACAGGCAAACCAGACAAGAACAAGAAGACCGTGTCTACAGTGGGGTCTATAAAGATACTTGGTGGTCTGTAAGTATCTGTTTGAGATAATAGATGCAGGGTGATCATCTTTGTTTGGCAGGCAGCCAACTATTAGGATATGAAACAAACAGCTAAACAAATGTGTGATCAGATTTCAGGAGAAGACTCAAACTAATGTGAAATATTAGTGCTAATTGTTTGTTCCGTCCTTGCAGCTGGGTGGGCTATCAGGAGGCAGACTTCGAGGGCCAGCAGTACATCCTGGAGGAGGGGCAGTATCCTCACTGCAGTGACTGGGGAGGATCTGAGGAGGGGCTCCTGTCACTTCGGCCTGTATGCGCAGTAAGTATCACCAGCAATATTACAGATACAGTGAAATGGTGTTCTGCAAGATTTATTGTTTGATCTTGTATATATATATAATATATCAGAAATATTGCTGTGGTGTTTCTGCGCTGGTCATTCAAACAGTGCTCTGCCATTGTAGGTAAAAAAAGGAAAAAAAATGTACGGAGCCAGGGGAGAATATCTGAGATTTTTCTCTTAAATCTACTACTTTAATCTCAGAGAATATACAATTTTTTTCTCAGAATATTACCCCACCGGCTCCGTTATTATTATTATTTTTTACCTAACATGGCCCTAATAGACTGTTGTAGAAATAAGAGATCACCCTTTCTAATAATTTCACTGTATTATTTTTGCTAGGATTTCCTGTCCCCTCATATTAAACTGTTCAGTGAGCGGCACTTTGATGAACTGGGGCTGAGTGTGGACTTGCTGGGTCCCGTCCCCAGCATGGAGGACTTCGGCCATGGTGGCAAAACTCAGTCTATCAACGTCATGGGTGGAGTGTAAGTCAAACAAACACACAAAAAAAAACATAAAGAAGGAGGGACCCACAGCTTGTGTTGTCCACGCCCTTATAGTGTTTGGGCGTGTGCTTCTCACCTACCATACTTGACTAAGCGCTCTGTCACTGTACACACACGTACAAGCACACACACACACACGCACACACACACACACACACACACACACACACACACACACACACACACATGCACATATACAGCCCTAGAGGATACAATTATGAACAATCTCGTGCGATTGATCCATTAGAGTAAATGATTTGTCACGTTTGACAAAGGATGACTAAAAGCTTCCATCTCTTGAGGGCAAGGATTTACCGATGATATGAACGAGGAGAGTGAATCTTTAGTTACTATTAAATATAGACTACATTACAGATTACAGGCTTCTTTTCAAAGTTTCTGCAGAGAAAAGGAAGCTTTGTTCCAGGTACAGCACATACTGTACAGTTTGTCAAATCACAAGTTAAGTACCTAATTGTTTAAAATCAAAAGTTTCACAATGGTTTAAATACATTTCTAGTCAGTTATTTATATTAAATAATACATTTAAAACATGGCACAAGTTTCTTTAGTTAACAGATTTTTGTCAATCAGCCAGCTGAGTGATTTGAACCTTTATCACCATCTTTATGTAACGTTCTACTGTTTGCTTTACATCTGCCTCGCCAGCTCAATCGTTTTACAGCCTCATAAAAGCACAGACTTCCTCTTTTTATCATGGTAGCATGCAGTCCAAGTCAGTGATTTAATCAGTCGAGTCTGACTGACCAATCAGGATTCCTAACCATCTCCATTTATACTAGGGCTGTCAATCGATTCAAATATTTAATCACGACTAATCGCATGATTGTCCATAGTTAATCGTGATACATTCATTTTGTATCTGTTCAAAATGTACCTTTAAAGGGAGATTTGTCAAGTATTTAATACTCTTATCAACATGGGAGTGGACAAATATGCTGTTATGCAAATGTATGTATATATGAATTATTGTAAATCAATGAACTTAGTATGACATGGTTGGTACCAGTGGATTCCTTAGGGTTCATATGATGAACTGAGCCGCTACAACCTCAAAATCACAAGCTGCGCTAATGTGTTAAAGAAATGAGCAAAAGATAAACAAATTTGCGTTATTACATGATATTATCATGTCAACTTTGACAGGCATATATGTATCTATCTATCTATCTATCTATATCTCTATCTATATATAGATATATAGATAGAGATATAGATAGATATATAGATATAGATATAGATGTAGATATAGATATATACACATATATATATATATACACATATACATATATATATATATATATATGTATCAGAGGCGGCTGGTGACTCAAAAATCATCATGTCATCAATCGTCATGTTACTTTACATTAGTTGGATACTTATCTCTACTTTCTTTATTTATTAAACATAAGAACACAATTCACATTCAGTATAATAACAACAAAAGAGCCAGAGGTATATCACACTAAACAAATATGTAGTATACGGTATTTATTGTTTCATTTATATTTATGAATAAAAGATTAAAAGAAAACACATCAAATTTGTTATAAGAAAATATTGTTTTGGTGTTTTTGAAGAAACCAAACAGCACATTTTCCCATTATTATGTCTTTAAAGATATGATCAATGACAAATCTGCAAGTCTTTGTCTTTTTTCATTTCTGCATGTAGTGGTTCACTTCCTTATCCTTATCCTTATTCACTATTAGGTATTTATGAGGAAGCATCCAGACCTTCATCCAATAGTCTATATGTCATTTACAAACTGATCCCAACATGCCACGATGACATCTGGAATAGAGACAACCTCTCTTTGAAACAGGGCAGCTATAGCTTTATTATTATTTGGAGATGTGGTGAGAAACATATTGTTCCTATCGAGACGAGTCAGCTGTGTTGGGCTTATCTCTGCTTTCTTATTAAGCAGTAAAACAACGGCTTACTAGATTTCTAATAAACGATCCTTGTAGGCTCTGCATGAGGATGAACTTCTTGTGTGCGTAATGTGTCACTAGAAGCCTGTCAGTATGTGACAGTGGGAACACCCTCCATGCCGTTGCCGGGATCCAGTCCGGGCTGCGCAGAGTAAGTTACAGAAGCACACGTCAGACCGGGACACCGACATTCCCACCGTAGTTCAGCTGTCTGTCCAGCCCGGACAGATGAGGCAGCGAGGCCCAAGGTAGCGGGGCAGCGAGGCCCGAGGCTTGGCCAGCAGAGCGAGAGGGGTTATCCTCCCTTGGAGCGTCATTTTATGTATTTTGGCCAGTCACAGACAAGCATGAAAAAAATGAATTCATATACTTTTATTATAATTACTTTTTTCTGGTCCACTTAATTTGGATATTATTATTATTTAGTTATTTAGTTATCTTTACCCCCGCGAGCCCAAAACACTACACTATAGTTAGAGATGCACCGATCCAACTTTTTCAGTCCTGATTTTGGGCATCGGCCGATACCGAGTACCGATCCGATACCGACCCGATACTGAGTACCGATCTGATACCGAGTACCGATCTGATACCGAGTACCGATCCGATACCGATCCGATACCGAGTACCGATCTGATACCGAGTACCGATCCGATACCGATCCGATACCGAGTACCGATCCAATACCGAGTACCGATCCGATACCGAGTACCGACCCGATACCGGTGTTTAATTAATCAGCTGCATGCCTCACTGGCAGGAAGTGACTGGATCATTCTTTTATGTGTAAGACAACATCAGGCTGGACTTAAACATTACTTTCCTAACTTTGTAAAACAAAATGTAACAAATAAATACAAAGATCTAAATTTACTGTATTGTTATTTATTATTAAAATAATAAATCATACACCAGCAACTTGGCAAAAAAATTATAATTCCAGTGTAAACTTTTAATGCAGCAACAAATTGGTCAAAACTTAAACAGCAAACACATTCCAGTATATAATGTATATAGTATATAAACATAGAATTGAATTGAATAGATCGGCCCCATTGTCAGCGATATCCAATCCAGCTATTTGAGTCAGTATCAGCCTGATATCTGATCCAGTATTGATGCATCCCTAACTTAAGTTATAGTTCAGTTATTTTGTGTATGAAAGTTTGCTTAAAAGTGGAAAAAAATGTCCAAAGTATATTTGAATAAAAGATTTAATCAGAGAGCCAATCAGGATAGGAAGAGACCGCTGGACCTGTATCTGTCTCTGATAAATGAACTCTGTCACGGTGGTGTTTTGCATCTTTAGGATGTTGTTTTTGTGTCCCTGGCAGGTGGGTGGGGTTTGAGAAGCCTGGATTCAGTGGAGAGCTCTACGTCCTGGAGAGAGGCCTGTATGCAAACCCAGCGGACTGGGGAGCCAAGAACTTCAAGATCTCGTCCATACAGCCGGTCTTCCATGTAAGAAACGACGTGTAGGATCAGTTCAAAACAGGATGTGGTTAAACAGGTTTTTTCACAAGGAAAGAAATAGTGTCTGCCTTTGTGATGTTTTGAATAAATGTCATTTGTAATGAAAAGTTTACATGTGTGCAAAGTTTATGTTAATACCTCCCTCCTATCTGTTTTATAGGACACACTGATGGAAACCGCAAAATTCAAGGTATCATCCCTCCATTCCAGACTTGATATAAAAACCCATTATTCCTGGCTGAGTCGCTAACTTCTGTTTTAATGTGTGTTACAGGTGCAGCTGTATTCTGAGCCAGACTTCCAGGGACGGCTGGTGGCTCTGGAGGACAGCTCAGCAGCTCTGGATGAGGACTTCACACCCAAGTCCTGTAAGGTGCTGGTTGGCAGGTAGGCACATTACCTACAACTCTCACTGATATTTACGGTATAAGAGATTCGACATGGCTGGCTGGAGAATGAATGCTGTATTTATTTGGCATAAAAAATACTTTTGTACAGATTAATTCCACGTGCATCTCTTTAATTGGAGAACTTTAACAGTCCTTGGTTCCAACGAGCCCTTTTCCAAACACACTGAATAAACTCAGCAGCATTTGGGGGGCCCAGCTGAGAGTGACAATAACAAACAACCTTATGATAAAGTGGTAGAAATCACTAATACAAGTGCCATGGAGGTAGAGTGTATGAAATAGTGTTATGAGCAGGGCTGTCAATCAATTAAAATAGTTTATTGCGATTAATCGCAAATTAATCTCACATTATTTTATCTGTTCTAGATGAACCTTAAAGGGAGATTTCTTAAGTATTTAATACTCTTATCAACATGGGAGTGGACAAATATGCTGCTTTATGCAAATGTATGTATATATTTATTATTGTAAATCAGTTAACAACACAAAACAATGACAGATATTGATCCAGAAATCCTCACAAGTACTGCATTTAGCATAAAACAATATGCTCCAATCATAACATGGCAAACTGCAGCCCAACAGGCAACAACATCTGTCAGTGTGTCAGTGTGCTGACTTGACTATGACTTGCCCCAAACTGCATGTGATTATCATAAAGTGGGCATGTCTGTAAAGGGGAGACTCGTGGGTACCCATAGAACCCATTTACATTCACTGATCTGGAGGTCAGAGGTCAGAGGTCAAGGGACCTCTTTGAAAATGCCCTTCGCCAAAATTTAGAGCAAGTCTGGAGCATTATTTAACCTCCTTCGCGACAAGCTAGTATGACATGGTTGGTACCGATGGATTCATCAGGTGTTCTAGTTTCATATGATACCAGTATCTTCACTCTAGCTTTAAAACTGAGCCGCTACAACCTAAAAATCGCAAGTTGCGTTAACGCGTTAAAGAAATTGGTGGCGTTAAAAAGAATTGCGTTAACACGTTATTATCATGTTAACTTTGACAGCCCTAGATATAAGAGGTGATTTTAAAGAGGATACAGAGTTAATGGCAAAATTGAAGAACAATATGACAACAATAATGTGTGTGTTTCTGTGTCAGCTGGGTGGCTTATGAAGGAGCTCAGTTCACAGAGAACATGTATGTGTTGGAGGAGGGAGAATACCCCAACACAGAGGCCATGGGCTTCCTGTCCTCAGACTCGACCATTCGCTCCATACAGACTGCTGGACATGTGAGTAAAGCTACATTTGGGCCCTTTGTGATGCTCACTCTGTGCTGTTGGTGATAAAGGAATCGTTGTGGGTGAGACTAATAAGGAATGAATCTTTGTGGTCTTGTTGTTCAGGAGATGTCTCTGCCCTCCATCGTCTTGTTCAGTAAGGTGGGCTGTAGAGGTCGCAGAGTGCTGCTGACCAATGGAGCTGAGAACCTGCTGCAGGCAGGCCTGGACACACGCATCCGCTCCGTGGTGGTGGAGGGAGGAATGTATGTCACTGTTTTCAAATGTCCACTATTCTCTTTCTAATGGCACAGTCTAAATGGATCAAAGTAGTAGCTGCATCACTAGCAATCAGAACGCAGATGAAACCTGCTATTAATCCTTAGCTTGATTGACAGGTCATAAGATACACATACTAACAGAACAAAACTGAAGCTATCAGTGTTTTAGAGTTAACCTTAAAGTTGTTTATATACATTTCTGCACACAAAATGTTGATTTTCTTCATCTCTTCAGTTGAGTGTACCTTAGACCTTAAATTTATGTGAACTGGTAAAACTTGTTATGGGTGGCAATTTAAAGGTGCAGTCACCAACTCTATTACACTTTGTTGTCAAATTCAGCAAATATCTCGGCCCGCTAGATGTCCGTTCTGAGTGTGCGCTGAAACAAAATACGGTGTTCATACAGAGCCCTGGCTCTGGCTGGAAATAAAAGCCGGGACTCCATCAAAAGGGACTTTCAGTCCCGGGAACTACTTTTCAAGGGACTAAAAGGTTCCTCAGCCCACTGTTGTCTGCATTTCCACCGCGGTCTAAAGACCTGCTAAGATCAGGCAAATTAGTCTGCTGACTTCTGAAAAAGCAACATGACATGAGACGAGGGCTGCTGGTGGTCACAGCAGTAAACTCACTCTGCAGCCTGACGTTCAGTGTGTCGCCTGTTTGCTCTGAAAAACACACTAGAAAAAAATAAACCTTAGAAAAAAATAAACGTTACGTTTCATCTCACTGCGACTTTATTTACTGCTGCATGTATTTACTGATGAACGTGGGATGTGATGAATGAAATGAAACTAAGAGTCTGTCTCCTCAGTAGATCATCTGTTGAGTGTTTAATGGTTATTTATTTGTGATTTAGAATGTTAACACCGTGAAACAATCAGAAAATAACTTTTCTTTCTCTCATTCACGGCACCACCATGGTGTCTCCCTCTTCTACCGTTACCGTTGCCTTCGCGAACTCTCTCTCTCTTCTTCTCTCTCTCTGTTTTTAATGAGACGGGAAGCCGACAGCAGAACCGAACTTTACTTTTAATGTTATCAAACATCTCCTCTCGTCCTAAAATGCTGGATGTGGTACACGAGTTGAAGCCGTTGAAGCAGCGCTGCTGTGTGTGTGTGTGTGTGTGTGTGTGTGTGTGTGTGTGTGTGTGTGTGTGTGTGTGTGTGTGTGTGTGTGTGTGTGCGCAAACTCCACCCGCCCAACCAGGGCCTTTTTGGGGGTAAAAGGGCTCTGTGAAATGTCACCGGAACTTCATCTAGACCCTGCAGTCGAATGCAGGGACCAGAATGGCCGACTCCACCTTTTTTTTTTTTTTTTTTTTTAAGTTATTTTTTTTGGGGGCATTTTTTAAGCATTTTATTGATAGGACAGTGGATAGAGTGTTGAAAGGGGGAGAGAGAGAGTTGACATGCGGAAAGGACCACAGGCCGGATTCGAACCCCGGTCCACCGCTGCTAGGACTGAGCCTTAGCGATACATGGGCGCTCGCTCTACCGACTGAGCTAACCAGCCGCCGCCGCCGCCGACTCCACCTTTAAATACATATTTCAATTTGCAAACCTTCAACCTTTAACTACTAATGTGTTGAGGATCAGGGATCAGTGGAAAAACATGTAAATGTTCACATTCCTGCACAAAGTTTGACAGGGACACATGAAATTCCCTTAAATGGTGTTAGCTTAGCCTTTAGAACGGGACTGTTCTCATTAAGAGCAGTAAACATGTCAGAGATGTGAGGACACATGTGACAGCTGTAAATCATGAAGCTCAGCTTGAAATGTAAATATGAGATTTTTTTTCTACATTGTCCCACATTGTCGCACATTTGTGAAGCTGAACACGGCTGTCGTCTCCCTAGGTGGGTGTTGTATGAAGGCAGTAACTACCGAGGTCGACAGCTGCTTCTCCTGCCAAGTCAAGTGGCTGATTTGTGGCAGTTGAGCGGCTGGCAGCAAATAGGATCCCTACGTCCTTTACTCCAGGTATGGAAGGAGGGATGAATCAAAACATAATTGTAGGACTTAGTTTAGTACATCAAGTTAGTGATGAGGAATATAAGTCACACATCTAGTTGTGAATGACTTTGACATGTATACATAAATGAAATGTGTGTTTTCCTCCAACAGAAGCAGATGTACGTCCGTCTGCGGAACAAGGAGACGGGAGGTGTGATGTCCCTGACAGGAACTTTGGATGACATCAAGCTGATGAGGGTTCAGGCTGTGGAGGAGACAGGAGGGTTAGAGCACGTCTGGCTCTATCGGGACGGGCTGCTTTCCTGCAAGGTACAACATTAAACCAACGCTGATCAGAGCAGGGCTCTAGTCAAGTCCAACTTAATCGAGTCCAAGTCAAGTCCAAGAACAGGTCCAGTCGAGTCGTTAGGATGGATAGAAATAATCTATCTATAAACAATACTGATCTGTCTTCTACCATCAAACTAATCAATGGTTTGAGGACCGTTACAGTCTAACGTTTCTACAACGGGTCCACCCCCAATATGCACACGAGCATATATATATATATATACACGAGCAGGGACATTTTCATTCAATTTTCGATTTCAATTTATTTACTGAGATTATTATTGATGCAAATAGCATGGACGTAGGAGCAGTAGATGTCCTGCAGCAGCTCCGAAAACAAACAACCATCAGTTAATAAAGTTTCAACTCAGTATTAAGTTTAACTTGGTGATCAAACTGTAGTGTTCACCTCTTCCTGGGATACAGGCTATATGTGAGGTACACCAGTAGGCTATTTGTGGTGGGAAAGACCATTGTTTTTTATCCGTTTATTATCATATGCATTATTATTCCTTGTGAGGCAGACTCTATCCACATCATCTGTGGAAACTCTACGGAAGCCCACAGGGACAACACACCAGGCTGTTTATATAGCTAATGGCCATGCAATTTCTTCAAACAGCACCTACAGGAGATACAGAAGTGTTCCATTTACAAATACTTGTAGTATGGCCTTAAACGCCTTTTATCTTCAGTATTTTGCTCTCTGACAGTCTTGTGGTTGTACTCACCCTACAGTAACAGTGTCTGTGCCACATATGAGTCATAAATGTCAAATTTGTGCACAAAAAGTGTGATTATTTGGAACGGCTGTTACTTTTCTGTAGGAACTATTTCAGTAGTTTGAAAGATGACTGTAGTGAAAACCCTCTACTCTCTGGCACACTTATTTTAGCTACTGTGACTGTGTACTTGAAAACAAGGACGTGAACAAGACGATATGTGAAGCAGGAAAAAACATGAATTCAATAGACTTCATTCATTCCGCTGGTCACCTCCAGCAAAGAGGTTCTGTTTTTATTCCTGTCCGTTAGTTAGCAGGATATCTCAAACAATGCAGCATTGGGGACAATGACGAGTTTTTATTGTTTTTTAATGTAACCTCAATAATTTGTAATGGATTTTTTTACGGTTTTGTGTGTGTATTTTGACGAAAATACTTTCTATTATGAAATAATATATTACTACGAAAGCCCTGAAAGGCAAGTGGAAAAAAAAGTAACTTAAAAAATGTATCCTGGCAAAAAACCTAAATAATGGATCACCAGAATTTATTTTTCTCACTTGCCACTCAGGGCTTCCGTACCTTAAGGAGATTGTGGCAGCAAAGGCGGCGGCATCAGAGGCATGCATCCTGTGAGAGCTCTGTAGTTTACAGTTTGTGCTCTGCACAAATGACAAAAGAATGAATGGCCAGCAGTTTGCCAGAGTATAACAACTGGTTTAACAAGGAAAACTAACCAATACTTACTCATTTCTCCTCATCCACGATGCCCTCTATGTCTCCAGCTGGTTGAGGACTGTTACCTGGAGACCACAGGCAGTGTGGTGATGGAGGGCAACAGGCTTTGTGTTACCCCGGAGCGAGGCACAGGCAACCACCTGTGGAACATCACCCCAGATGGCCTGGTGCACTGCCACCTCAAGCCTGACCTGGTCCTTGAGGTCAAAGGTCAGATAGCTTTGTCTTAGCTTAAAACATATTTTTTGTTGAGTTTAGGGCTGTCAAAGTTAACACAGTAACAACACAGTAACAACACGTTAACGCAGCAACAACAAACTAACGCAAATTTGTTTTAATGCAAGTAAGTAAGATATACTTTTATTGTCCCCGTGGGGCAATTTTTCCTGGACTCCGTCCAACTGCAGTTATAAGCACTAAATTAAAACAACATCAAACAAGAATGATAAAGGATTCCACCTAAGACAGGGAAACAGTTTGACAGAAACAGATGTTTCAACACATACACAGTCCACGTGCATAATGGCACATACCATCACACACACCATTAGGTAGTGCACTGCACCGTCTACCGTCTTGCCCATATTGCACAGACAATAGCCCAATATTACACAGAGGCAACATATTGCACTGTCCCTATTTAACATATAATGCCACTAATTTATTAAGGCAATTGGGTCTTTCGGAGGTTGTAGAGGCTCAGTTTTAGGGAAGAGTGAATATACTGGTATATAAAACTAGAAAACCTGATGAATCCATTGGTCCATGTCCATGTGTGATCCATGTCATACTAGCTTGTTGTGAAGGAGGTTAAATAACACTCCACAGTTAGACTAAATGTTGGCAAGGAAAAACTGTCATGGCCATTTTCAAAGGGGTCCCTTGACCTCTGACCTCCAGATATGTGAATGTAAATGGGTTCTATGGGTACCCACGAGTCTCCCCTTTACAGACATGACCACTTTATGATAATCACATGCAGTTTGGGGCAAGTCCTAGTCAAGTCATCACACTGACACACTGACAGCTGTTGTTGCCTGTTGGGCTGCAGTTTGACATGTTATGATTGGAGCATATTGTTTTATGCTAAATGCAGTACCTGTGAGGGTTTCTGGATCAATATCTGTCATTGATTTGTGTTGTTCATTGATTTACAATAATAAATATATACATACATTTGCATAAAGCAGCATATTTTTCCACTCCCATGTTGATAAGAGTATTAAATACTTGACAAATCTCCCTTTACGGTACATTTAGAACAGATAAAAAATGTGTGATTTATAGTGAATAATTGACAGCCCTAGTCGCGTTATGTTTTATGGAATATATTAAAAAGGTTCAACTATATGAGTATGTGATTGAGATTCAATCAGCCCTAAACCAACAGCTTCATCTCCTGGTGTACTGAAGAGGTGCATGATGGAAAATATCTGGCTGGTTGCACAAGCGCCCTCACTAACTTCAGTTTTGGCTTTAGTCAGACAGTTGTTGCTTTAACCACATATTGTACTAAACACCTGGTTTAAATAATGATTTTGATTACCAGTTGTTGTCAACAGTCTAAAAATGTTTTAAAGTGCAAAAACACTGACTTGTGTTTTGTTGTTGGCTTCTTAGGTGGTCATCAGTATGACAAGAACCAGGTGATCCTCAGCACATGGAATGAGAGAAAATTGAACCAAAGGTGGACCTTGGATATCCTGTGATCTGACTCACAAATCGTACTGAACCCTGTGATGCAGCTCCACTGTGGAGCCCAAACCACAGAAATGGGCCGGGTTGCGCAATGATTGCACCTTTTTGTAAAATGGTAAATGGACTTGCATTTATATAGCACCTTTCTAGTGTTCCGACCACTCAAAGCTCTTTACACTACATGTCAGCATTCACCCATTCACACACTGATGGCAGAGGCTACTAAGATGCCAACTTTGCCAATCAGGATCTAATCTAAATACTCATTCACTCACCGATGGCTATGCCTTCGGGAGCAATTTGGGGTTAAGTGTCTTGCTCAGGGACACATCGACATGTGACCCGGGTGTTACACCGGGGATCAAACCACCGACCTTCCAATTGGTGGACGTCCTGCTCTACCCTCTGAGCCACAGCAGCTGTAGTATTTAAACTCTTGTTGAGGAGGGTAACCAGTGACTGGATCAACATTAGAACTTGTATTGAATAAATGAGTGTACGAAATGTTGCTTATTTTTTGCCACTTGATTTGGATCACTATATACCAAAGACTCCATGCACCCTCTCTACGTTTCCACTGCATACAGTGAGAACTCAGCCCTGTTTCAATGCTGCATCCTTCTATTTCCTGTATGGTACTTTTCTACTGCTTGGTTCCAATGTGTGTTTTCTGACCATAATGTTGGCATGTTTAGTATATAGTGACAGCTGCAATATCACGTCCGATGTGCCTACACTCCAAAGATTTATGTAGACTAGATGTTTTCTTTTTATTAATGTAGATCCAAAATGATCTATAGTAAAGTTTTAATATCTTTTTAGGACTTTTTACATTTTTACACTTATTGTACTTTACTGCTTTAGATTGTACATAAGCATCAGGTGTATAGATTTGAGTTTAAATTTCAAAGCAGAACTGCAATGACAGTGCTGCCCACTGTTGATTGTAAATATGTGAATGTATAAGAGAAAACTGTTACACATGAAAATATGAATGTGATTTTCTTTCTTTGTTTTTTTTTAGAAAATAAAACATTGTCTTTCTTTAGATTTTAATTATCTGTTTCTGTGAAACTCAGACAGGCAGTTTGTTAGAGGTCAAGTGACTTAATCCATCTTCCATGGATTTGGGGTGGAATTGCTTTCACCAGAGCAAGCTACAAACCATTTTGTATGATCCACTGCTGCATAGAAATAGACTGAGGTAGGCCTATATTATGCACAAAGCTGTACACACATTTATACTATGGAGGACAAACTATGACCGGTCAAGCTTGTTCTAAAATGTCAGTAATATGACACCAAGCAGCAGCAGCTCCATTCATGAACGAGTACCACTAGAATGACCATAGAGCAGGGGTGGAAGTAGCAAACTACGTGTCGTTACTGAAACAAAGTTCTTTTGTGTACTTCTGAGTATTTTTTAAAATCTGTAATTTTGCCTTTACTTCAGTAGGCCACTATTTATGACAAGTAGGCCTGTAGTTCTTCACTACATTTCAAGTCACAGTCATTATAGAGTAAAAGTCCTGATAAACTACAACACACATACAACGGGGCTCGTTCGTTCTATCTCTTCCCAGCTGATATAAAGACCAGGAGTCGCTGGATAAAACACATCAGTTACATCTGTGCGTGGAACATAGCTAAGTTACTAGCTAGCTAGTGTTGAGGGATTTCCAACACCTAGTGACAATGTTACAGCCTGGAGAATAACACTTCTCAGTCACTGCCAAAGACATCAAGAGCTCCCAGCAAGCATGCTAATGCTGCAGGAACCAACGCACGGGCATCGATCGCAGGGACGTCCCACACCAACACACATGGACGTACTGAGGAGTGATGCTGGACAGTGCTGGCGAGCTAGCCAGATGTATGGTGGACTGAGACAGCTGGAAGCTCCACTTGAAAGCCCGTCTGGGGACGACCCAATGACATCAATTCTGATAGTTGTATTATCACTCTTTCCATCCACCACTATTGGTTTTGTGTTATCAGTCCTACTTGTATTAGCTATTACAGCTGCTAGGCTACTATTGTGGCTGCTTCTCTATCTCTCTCTCTCTCTCTATCTATCTCTCTCTCTCTCTCTCTCACTCTCTCTCTATCTATCTATCCCCCCAGCCGGTCTCGGGAGATGGCCGCCCGCCCTGCGCCCGGTTCTGCTCCAGGTTTCTTCCCAGTAATCGGGGAGTTTTTCCTGGCCACAGTGCGCTTGGTGGATCCTGTTGGGTCTCTAAACTCTGGTGTACGGTCATCGACCTGCTCTATATATAAAGCGTCTTGAGATAACTTCTGTTGTGATTTGACGCTATACAAAAATAAATTGATTTGATTTGATTTGATTTGATTTGTTGGTGACGTATATTGTGCGAGATGAGAGTCCTCCCTGGCCTTCCCACCAAACTGCTCAACAGACTTCAAATCATTCAGAACTCTGCCACCCGGATCATCACCCGCACCAGATCCTCCGACCACATCACCCCCATCCTCATCCAACTACACTGGATCCATGTTCAATACCGAATTGACTTCAAAAACCTTCTGCTCACGTACAAAGCCCTCCACAACCTCGCCCCCACCTACCTCACTGATCTCCTTCAGGAGTACACCCTCTCCCTTTACCTGCACTCATTATCAGCTGGTCTTCTGACCACCCCCACCTCACGCCTCAGCACCATGGGAGCTTGGGTGTTCAGCTGCTCTGCTCCCAGGCTCTGGAACTCCCTCCCTCCTCACATCCGGCAGTCTGACACTATCACATCATTCAAATACATCCTCAAAACTCACCGGTTCAAACTGTAGTGTGTCCATCAGTCCATCATGTGTCTGCATAAATGTGTCTCTGTCATGTCTGGCTGTTTCGATCTGTTTGAGTATAATTGTATCTTTGTAAGGTGTCCTTGGGTGTCCTGAAAGGCTCCACCTAATAAAATGTAGTTTATTATTATTATTATTATTAGTTCACTAACAACTGAATTATACTACAACAAACTGAGACTGGCTTGACTTGCAAAATGATGTTTTAAATTGACAAACATATGTGTGATTCATGGAGCAATAGTTGTTTTTTGTGTACTTGTACTTTGAGTATTTCTTAAAATCTGTAATTTTTCTTTTACTTCAGTAGGCTGCTATTTATTACAAGTAGGCCTGCGGTTCTACTTAAAACAGGTCTTGCTTGTTCTTTCTCTTCCCGGCTGATAAAAAGGAGTCGCTGGATAAAACACATCAGGTCAGATAACGTTCCATCTGTGCGTGGTCATAGCTAAGTGAGTTAGCTAGTGTTGGTGATGTATATTGTGTGAGGTGAGAGATGTAGTTCACTGAGCGCTTTCACACTAAAATAAATGATACTACGAAAAAACAGAGACTTTCTGGACTTGCAAAATCATCTTTCAAATTGACAAACATCATATGTGTGATTCATGGAGCAAGTCAAACAGCATCAACAAAACATTTCTCACCTCAACATCTTTCACCGTTGACTACCGTTCATATTTTTTCTGAAATAAGGTCCCATGGGTCGAGCGGAAGGGGCGGGACTTCGCTTCTCTGATGGGCATTATTGTGCCTCCGCATAATTCAAAAAACATTGAATCTATGTTAATGACTGATTTAATGCCCGCCCCGGCGAGCAGTAACGTTTACTCAGAGTACTTTTTTATTTATTTGGTCAGTTTTGTGCCTTTGTTCGATAGAGACAGTGACAGTTGTGAAAGGGAGAGAGAGGACTCCGCTCCGCTCTACCAGGTGAGCTACCAGGGCGCCCTCAGAGTACATTTTAACCTGCCTACTTTTTACTTTTACTTAAGTACATTTTTACACAAGTACTTTCACTTGAGTACAATATTCTAGGACTCTTTGCACCTCTTCCATAAAGTTGAATTACCTCCTCTCTAAAACTGTACATTCTAACCTTAATGAAGGGAGGATTTACTGCAGGACTGTTGTTAGACTACATCACTTTTACACAGGTGGATCTAATAAAGTGGCAACTGAGTGTATGAGGAAATACTTCCATTTTACACATTCAAACATTACTAATTGCTCTTTAAATAAATTGACAGTGCTTAAATCATCACTTTACTTTAATCAACTCATTTCATGTTTCAAGCCAGTATAAAAGTAGCAATCATTTTAAAGCATCGGCTACAACAGCAGCTGTAGTGCTTACCTGCACATTTTTAGCTCCAAAAATCCCGCACACATGAGAAGAAGTAACAGCAATAACCTTGTTCTTGTACCTTGTTTGCAGCTGTGGATACAATAAGCTAAGACCTTGCATTCAAATGAGTCTTAATTCAGTTTGTTTCATGATTGAGCAGATTCTCAGTCAGTGCTACAAGTCATCTCCCCCTTTGCCGATCTGGACCACAGTCTTTCCGCGAGCGTGACCTTTCTCCAACTTCTCGAAGGCCTGAGGAACCTGGGAAAAGCTGAAAGTGTCCTCCACCACTGCCCGAATCTGAGAGAGAGCAGACGGAGGTAGGCAGAGGTCATGCATAGATAGATAGATAGATAGATAGATAGACAGATAGACAGATAGACAGACAGATAGACAGATAGATAGATAGTAACTTTATTGATCCCGAGGGAAATTCAAGGCTGCATACATGCAAGCCTACATACTGTATTTACCCATAAGCCTGATACTTTGTGAATCATGGATTTCCCAAAGTCACTAATGCCTAGAACATTCTTTAACATAATTTTTACGAGAACGTAATGTGCACTAGGGGTTAAATTGGGATTAATGGTGAGGGGTAGCCCTTGTCCAATGAGGTTGGGGATTTGTTGGTTGGTTTCCACCAACCACATTGTCGACACTTTTCATAGGGACTATTCCTTAAACCTGCAGTAGGCAGAATATTTTTGGCATCATTGGGTAAAAAAACCATAATAACCTTTCAGCAAGTGTTCTGAGAGAAAACTAGACTTCTGTTCCTCCTCATGGCTCTGTTTTCAGACTTTAGAACATCTAGCCCGTGACGGGAGACTTTGGTCAATCACAGGTCATTTCAGAGGGAGACATTCCTGTTGGCTGTGCTCCAGCTGGTGGGCGGCGCTTGGTATTTCCTCAGCTGATCTCAACATGGCTGCCGGGTCAAAAATGTTCTCATTTTACAGCTAAACCGTGCACTACAAGATGTTTCTGAGAACATCTGAGGAGAGAAATAGTCATTACAGTAACAGAATATTGATTGATATTTGATCAGCGCTGCCTAGTTATAGGATATAGGATATAGTGACCGTTTTGTAAAAATAACTTTTTTTAATTATATTTGCTCCATTTCTACCTACTGCTGCTTTAAGTAGTTCCAATGAAAACTGTAGACATTGTGTTGTGTGGATGTGGGCTGTCCAGTGTAACGATGGCAACCTCAAACTAGACTCCATTCATCTCAATGGAACTGGTGACATTTCAGAGACAGATATCTCACTATCTAAATGGCCAGATACCACTAGGGAGAAACGAGAACATTTTACTTATTTATTGGTAATTTGGGTGACGCAAAGGACCATTTAATTTTGTTAGCTTTTGCATTGAATTTATGGTTCATGAAACACTGACATTCTTGTCCATGCTAAAAATAGACCACTTTGTTCCCACTGATGTCCCTGAGTAAACTTGGAATCTGTGTACAGATCAGCCTACCTGTTTGCTATGCAGCATATGGTTAATAAGGCTACTGTAAGACCACAATGTCACAACAGAAGATTTCAATAATGAATGAAGTTACCTCTGCTGTGCCACGGGGCTAAATTACACGCAGCTCATCTCTCCCTTTGGAGACACTGCTGCTTTGTGACGGCCACAGCTACACAATGAAGTCAAGAAAAGGAGCCTACATTCTACATTTGTTTAGTCAGCGTGAGAGAGTGTTTGAAACTGATGTTTCAAGCCAAAATGATGATACTGAAGGTGGGCTCCGGCCCAATTTAACCCCTGATGTGAACACAATGATGCTCACTGTCAGTCCCTTAACAGCTTAGAGAATAAATCGGGTACTGTACCTGTCCTGCATCCACTAGTTCCCTGATTTCATCCAGTGCAGGACCACTAGGTGCAAAGAATCCCCAGCGGTAGTGTACTCCTTTGACAAGGTGCTACAAGAAAACAGAATGAGAAAAAATACATGAAGCGTCATTAAAACTTGTGTAATTGTATGCATAGCAGAGACTTTACTGTTGATGATGTTAACTTGACAGTGCACGATTGTAAGGTCTGAAGCTGTAGGAAAACAAGTCACATTGAACTGCGGAACATCTCAAATATACTCATTATTTGACTGGCTTCCTACTTCCCAGCATTGTGACTTCATGATGTCAGTGCTGTTAGTTCCTGTCATAAAGGATACAGTAATAGTAGTGAGAACTATAGGTCTAGCTACTGTACTTTACAATGTGTGTCAGATCATTCTGATTGACAGGTTAGAATTGTTTCTCTTCATAATTGTTTATTAATCTTGCTTTACATTTATAGAGTGCTCCAGGGATGAAGTATTTCTGTAGGGCAACCAGGAAGTTAGCATCACCCTGGTTCCCTCGACAAAAAGCCAACCGGATTGTTCCATTGGGTTTTGGATTATTGCAGAAAATCAGCTCTGAGGCAAACACACATTTATGATGCTTATATGTTTTGTTCAGCAAGATAACCTTCACAAATGAAAACCACTTTTATGATTTTTGAAGTGTGAATGCAATCAGCAGAAGTAAAAAGCTAACGTTAGGCTGTTAACCAGCTACACCACGGTCGCATGAACGTGAGTTTACACAACGAGGCTGTAAAGGAGGACGAGTCGGCGTGATGACGTTTAGTAGTCTCATTTAGACACTTGTTAGCAACCGCCTTTTTTAAGACACGTAAAAGCTTCAAAAATCACGACTGGAGTATTTACTAACGCATTTTATATCGTAGAACAAAACGTTAAAATCTCTTCAGCTTGTGTTAACCACAGACCTGATTTCAGGCATCTAACTAAAAACCCTCTGACGTCTAGACGAGGGAACCAGAAGTGCTAAAATGCTAACTCACTTCTGGGTTTAGGACTCATTCCTGTAGCACTCTATAAAAAATGGCATTACTCAACGTAGTCCTATATCCAAAGTGTCTCACGTGTGTCAGCTGACTGGGTGGAGATGCATCCCATTTTCCCTTAACAGCTGGGTAGGATTCACTGCAACTCATGACAAAAGGAGAAATGAGTTGACTCAGTCTTTTGTTATATTTGCACCTCTGTGTGTGGGGACTTTCGATATCAAGGAGTTACTTAACGTGTTTCCGTATTTAGAAATGAGGACACTGTGACGACCAAGCCAGGTGTCGGCGCTCTAGTTTTCCTTTTACTAACAAAGTATACAGTGTGTGTGTGTGCGTGTGCGTGTGCGTGTGCGTGTGCGTGTGTGTGTGAGTGAACAAAGAGGTGTGAGACCTGGAGGTGTACAGTGTTTTTTGCTTCCTGTCTATAAACCCTCAGGGTACATCCCTCTTCCATTCTTTTTACTTGCTTTTAGGTGTCATCCTTCTGCTGTGTACAGTATGTATATCAGCTCTACGAGAACTAACCAACAGCATGTCAACTCTGACTGAAGACACAGTCATCGCTGAAACAAGACACCTCTGTTGCGTCAGTCTGAATAATCGGTGTCAGATTGTAGTTCTGATAGGAGAGATAGTGTGGGTGCTAATGAGAGACAGTCCACTTCTCCTAGTCTTACTTATATTACATTGTCTGAAGCACAAGGTGTGACCATGAAAAACAAAATCAGCTGAGCCCTAAACAAGTCTTTTGAGGGATTTCAAGTTCAAGATGTGTAGTGTGGGGTATATGTCTGAATGAACAGCCATGGGCCATTTCTAAGGCGGCATTAAAGCTGCAGTAGGCAGTATATTTTTGCCATCAATGGGGAAAAATTCCATAATAGCTTCAGAACATCTAGCCCTTTGATAGGAGACTTTGACCAATCACAGGTCATTTCAGACAGAGAGCGTTCCTATTGGCTGAGCTCCGGCTGGTGGGCGGTGCTTGGTATTTCCTCAGCTGTTCTCAACATGGCTGCCGGGTCACAAACTTTCTCATTTTATAGCTAAACCGTGCACTACAAGATGATTCTGAGAACATCTGAGGAGAGAAATAGTCATTACAGTAACAGAATATTGATTCATATTTTATCAGCGCTGCCTAGTTTGACCGTTTGGTCGGAGTTCCTGAGTGATTGACAGCTGCTCGGAGACGGCAAGGCTCCAGCTCGGCTCTGATTGGTTGTTTTCCTCCGGTGTGTGAAATCATGCAGATGCCGTTAGGAGCACCGGAGGACACCGGAGGACACCGGAGGACACAGTGACACATGAATGTTTTCAGATTACCTGTCTCATGTACTACTGTCAGGATATAGTGACAGTTTTATAAAAATAACTTTTTTTAATCATGTATGCTTCATTTCTACCCACTGCTGCTTTAAGGCGTCACACTACATGACACACTATGTAGTTACACACACAGCAAGAAGAAGGGCCAAAGCGTTCAGGATCGGTAGAAGAGGAAGAAGAAACTGGACACTAACTCTCTGTACATGCTGGAAAGGAAGTGAAGAAATGTAGTAGACTGGTGAAGGAGTATTGTAGTACACAAATATGCAGCTGCTACTAAACTTGTAATCCTATATGTAAATGCTATTCTTTTCCTATCTCTTTCTGTCAACCTTTGGGGCAATAGTCAAATACAAAACTCTACTTTTGGCAAGGAAAAAAAGAAAAGGGCAAGTTTCCCTGGGGCTGTCCCGGCCCATAATAATCCTTTTCTTAAGTTTCCAGTTCATGACTCAGTCGAGTCCAGCAGCTCTGTGAGGTTGTACTTGGGCGCGGTGCTACTTTGAGCTAATGCTAACGTCAGCATGCTAACACGTGTTAAAGTTAACAGGTACCATGTTCACCATCTTAGTTTTGTGTGTTAGCATGCTAACTAGGGCTGTCAAAGTTAAAGCGATAACGCGTTAACTCAAACTCATTTTAAGGCCATTAAATGCATTAACGCGATCGATCTTTCAGAGGTTGTACCGGGCTCAGTTTTAAAGCTAAAGTGAAGATACTGGCATCATATTAAACTAGTAGTAATCCATTGGTACCAACCATGTCATACTAGCTCGTTGCGAAGAGCTTGACTGCTGTTTGGTGCTGGGCAGGTTGCATACAGTACGTTCAGAGTTTTTAAGCTTAAAACAGCTGCGTCCTGGGGCTAGAAACAGGGCTACTGAGAGCAGTTTTAGTGTGATAAAAGATGAGAAAATGTTCCGTAAAGCTAGGACATTTTTCTGTGGATTTGTCACCAGAAGTGACACCTTTCACATTACTTCCACCTCACATCCTGCTTCAGGTCAAAATGTGTCAAGACACGGTTTCCTTGTTACTGAATGGAATGTAAATAAGTTGCATCATGCTCAAATCACTTGGACTTACCACATAGCACTAGTTAGTGCTTTAACTTCCAAACAGTACTAAATGTGTGCTCCATCCACAAAACTGTCCTTTACCACTAGATACCATACATCTAGAAAACCTATACTTCTTCAGCAGGTCATTCGTGTAAAACATAATCCTAAATGACCTCAACTGATAAAGTGGGACACACCTTTTAGCTTTAGGTGTAACCGATCATTGAACCAAGAAGAAAGTAGAAGTGTTTTGACTTTGAACAACAGCGACACATGCTTGAGTCAGTTCGTACTGTGGTGTGTGGTTGAGACTTGAGTGGAAAGAGGTGGTGACGGTAATGCACAAATGGGACATACACACGCACTAGCCACAAATGCACTGCATGCAAGCTTTGCTCTGCATGATGTTCACCGCAGCGGGCACGCCGACAGGATGCCAGTGAGTTTGTATGTGTGGGGTAAATGGTGTCGTATTTTAAATGTGTCCTGACTATAACACCATATATGCACTGCGCATGCATTGATTAAGTTATAGCTCAGGGAAGATGTTGTACTCCCGGTTACACTGGCGACTGAGACTGACTGAAAAACACTGTAGCCATAGTAACTGCAAAGATATCACAGAGTCTGTGGTATAGATGAACGGTTTCCTCCCTTATCTGAAAGGAAATGACTGACTGGTGTGAAAGCTAGTCAGCTGGTATTGGGACCAGATCACTAGACTATGTGATTAGCTAATCACGGCTGAGTTCTCTGGCTGGGCTGTTTGTGTTGGATATTTATCTACTTACAGTAGTTCATTAACACACTATATTTTCAGTTTTAAAGCCAGAGTGGTTTGATTGAGGACCTGGAAGGTATGGCTGTGGGCTGCTTCCTCTAAAGGAACTTTGTGCATTGTTTTGTTAAAGGGACAGTGTGTAACATTTCGTAGATCATATTCAGAACTATGTTTTTTTTTAGTGTATAATCAGCTGAACTAAGAATTGAAGTGTTTTCGTTAGAATGAGTCCATCATATCTACATAGAGAGCGGGTCCTCTTCATGGAGTCCTCCATGTTGCTCCTCCATGTTTCTACAGTAGCCCAGAACGGACAAACCAAACTCTGGCTCTGGAGAGAGACTTTCGCATTTTAACGTTACCTGAAGGTCACCGTAGTTCTCTGACCCGCTTGTGAAACTGCGGTAACGTGGGCCGCCGAGTGCTAAACCGTGATGCCGCCAGCCGCCGTCTGACTACCGTTGCTCCTAAAGTAGTGTTATTATGGTATGGATGGCTTATGGATAGCGAGGCGAATGGCGTTACCACGGTTTTACACTCGGCAACTCACATTACCACAGTTTTGGTAAGGCAGGAATGAGCGAAGGGGTTCTCACTTGATTGCAATCTGCAACCACACCACTAGATGCCACCAAATCCTACACACTGTACCTTTAATGTTACAACAGAAATATGTAAAAAGGGCCCAAATGCATTTATTGATTTATTCTCAGACTTACACTATACAGCCAAAAGTATATGGGCCACTGTCCATGTTCTGTTTCCTAGTTTGGTTTGGGGCTGTTTTTATGATTTGGTCTAGGCAAGCTATCTCTCCCACTGTTATTGTGTGACTTTAGTGTTTTACAGGGTTAGTTTGGATTAACCAAAGTCACACAATAATACAAACTAACTAACTGATCGAGGTAGCGGTAGGCCAGCTGCTTCCATGTTCTGTGAGGTAAAATGTCGTTGACGATGTCCAGGAATTTGGTGGCTTTGAAGAGGGGCCAGGTAAAGCAGAAAAAATATTCTAAATATAGCGTACACTTAAACTGATATTGATTGTTTTAGGTGTCTAAAATCTGTTCTGCTGCTGCCCCCACTATAGTACATTGCTTTGCTCCAGTGCTGGTACTCCTGTCTGTTTTGTCCTAACTGGGAGCGTGCCGACGGTCATCTACTGTAGGTAATACACTGACTATGGAGAAGTACCTCATACAACCCCACTGAGAAACACCCAAACTATGCCTTTAAGCTGCACAACCAGTCCATTCTTTAATAAATATGTAACTAATCAAACTTCATCTGTTATTCTACCATGATTACCTTGAGGGCTTTGGTGGCCATTGTGGCAGCAGTCTGCATCATGCCATCAGCAATGCCCAGTCTGTCAGTGTTCTGGAGGAACGGTGTTACAAGGGTGACATATTTGGCACCACACCAAGGCTTAAGCAGATTCAGTGCCCAGCGCTCCGTGTCCCCCCCGACATTATCCAGGATCAGGTTAAATCTTGAGGAGAGGGGTAGGGTTGGTGAAAACAGGAGACACAAGCAAAGATACATACGTGTGAGGTTGTTGGGCAAGAAGACAAAGCAAATGAAAAGAAGAATCTGTAGGTGTGGAAAGAAAAGGATGATTGGGGTGATGACAGAAAGGGAGAGAGAGAGATTAAGTGTGAGTGTCATTAAGTTCGTTAGAAAAGTGAAGACTAATGAGCCGACTGCAGCTAGAGGGACTGGGTTGCCTTGGTAACAAGTGCAACAAGTTCACACACACACGCACGCACGCACGCACGCACGCACAGTCCAATTAAATACCAACATGAATGAAAAATGACTGTGGATGTGTGTGTGTGTGTGTGTGTGGGGAGGGTGGGGGGATTCTCTCACTTCTCCAGTGCACTGAGCGGCTCCTCAACAGGTCCAGCAGTGTAGTCCACCACATGGTCTGCCCCCAGGCCCCTTACGAACCGCTCTGCATTCTGGGAGCAGGTAACAGTCACATGGGCTCCCCAGGCCTTCAGCATCTGGACACAAATGACAGTAGCAGCTGTTTGTTTGTATCATTTATAGGGCTGTATATATTTAACGCCATAATAACACATTAACGCAAATTAATTTTAGAGCCACTAACTTCATTAACGCATTAACACAACTTGTGATTTGTAGGTTGCGCTGGGCTCAGTTTTAAAACTAGAGTGAAGATACTGGTATCATGAAACTAGAAAACCTAAAGAATCCATCGGTACCAACCATGTCATAGTATCTTACTAGACTAGCTTGTCGCAAAGGAGGTTAAATAACGCTCCAAAGTTATGCTAAATTTTGGTGAGGAAAAACTGGCATGGTCATTTTCAAAGGGGTCCCTTGACCTCTGACCTCCAGATCAGTGAATGTAAATGGGTTCTATGGGTACCCACGAGTCTCCCCTTTACAGACATGCCCACGTTATGATAATCACATGCAGTTTGGGGCAAGTCATAGTCAAGTCAGCACACTGACACACTGACAGCTGTTGTTGCCTGTTGGGCTGCAGTTTGCCATGTTATGATTGGAGCATATTGTTTTATGCTGAATGCAGTACCTGTGAGGGTTTCTGGACAATATCTGTCATTGTTTTGTGTTTTGTTTATTATTTACAATAATAAATATATACATACATTTAGATAAAGCAGCATATTTGTCCACTCCCATGTTGATAAGAGGATTAAATACTTGACAAATCTCCCTTTAAGGTACATTTAGAACAGATACAAAATGTGCAATTAATCCCAATTAAATATTTTAATCAATTGGCAGCCCTAATCATTTATGTCTAATAAATCAATGTTTGGGTTCTTGTAGGGAGCAGAATGTTACCCAATGTTTGAGAAGCACACTGAATGTATAATTAATGATATCAAGCGTTACGTCTGTGTAATGTGAGCTACAGTTATCAGGTCACCAAGCAAAGTGTGGCACAGACTGAAACCCGACAGGCCAAACAGACTTTTTATAACACCGCTGTTTATTTCATGATCAGTGTTCTTGTTTATATTTAGAACAGGCTGTTCTGGGCTTGATGCACTTAATAATGCTACATAATGTGTACGATATGCAGCTCGGCTATCAACATCATCCTCCTCCTCTTCATCCATACCTGTATAGCAAATGTCCCCACTCCCCCGGATCCCCCGAGGATCAAAATCCTGTGGGGAAGAAGCAAGCAGACATGTACAGTGTTTCGACAATGTTTTATACGCTATTGTTGCACAGACTCTCCCTCATTAGGATTCATGTCAAATGCACTCCGGGCTTTAGCGTGTCAAGTTCACTGCAGTGTGAGGGGGGGTCTGAGCTGCTGCCAGAGAACCGCGACACATCACCCAGAGGCTCATTACGGAGCGGGCTAAGCTTAGAGGGAGTGCCAAGTGGAATAATTGGTTAGATCAAAGACCGGGTGCTTCTTCAGGGTGGACGGGGATTAACAACAAGTGGAAATTCTGTGTGTGTGTGTGTGTGTGTGTGTGTGTGTGTGTGTGTGTGTAGTAATGTGGCAGTGTTTATCCCCTCACCGCTTCTTAGCACAGTTGTCCTTGTTGAGCCCACCGGTGTTGACCAACGCCGACCAGGCAGTGGTTGCCACATAGGGAATGGCTGCTGCCTCTGTGTGGCTCAGTGACTCTGGTTTGCGGGATACCTGAGCACAACACATATTGTGCTTTTATAACAGCAGTTATAAAAGTAGCACGGCCTCGAACACCTGTCAGCAGTACATCTGCTGAGTCATGATGAAAAAGCATCTGAACGGCAGCACAACCGTATAATATTGACCTGATCATCACATACTTATAGTTGTGTTTTTTTAGGACTGTCAAAGTTAACGTGTTAACGCAAATTCGTTTTAACGCCAATCAATAATTTATTTAACGCATTTTCTTGCAATTTTTAGGTTTTGTCAGGATCAGTTTTAAAACTAGAGTGAAGATACTAGTATCATATGAAACTACAAAACCTGATGAATCCATCGGTACCAACCATGTCATACTAGCTAGTCAGCAATGAGGTTAAATAACGCTCCAAACGTACACTGAATGTTGGCGAGGAAAAACTGTCATGGCCATTTTCAAAGGAGTACCTTGACCTCTGACCTCCAAATCAGTGAATGTAAATGGGTTCTATGGGTACCCACGAGTCTCCCCTTTACAGACATGCCCACTTTATGATAATCACATGCAGTTTGGGGCAAGTCATAGTCAAGTTAGCACACTGACACACTGACAGCTGTTGTTGCCTGTTGGGCTGCAGTTTGCCATGTTATGATTGGAGCATATTGTTTTATGCTAAATGCAGTACCTGTGAGGGTTTCTGGACAATATCTGTCATTGTTTTGTGTTATTAATTGATTTCCAATAATAAATATATACATACATTTGCATAAAGCAGCATATTTGCCCACTCCCATGTTGATGAGAGTATTGAATACTTGACAAATCTCCCTTTAAGGTACATCTAGAACAGATAAAAATGTGATTAATCGCAATTAACTATTTTAATCGATTGACAGCCCTAGTTTTTTTTTTGCATGCAATAAATAAAAAAAAATTTAAAATTAAATAAAATAAATTTTTGCAAGTAATAAATAAGAAAATTTAGAAGGGGAAAAAACACATTGCTGCTGTTGAAACTGATCAAGTGCGTGACTGAAACAAACCGCAATCAACAAAAATGAAACTCACTGCACAGAACGGATATTGATGAAATTATAAACTTCCACAGAGATAGAAGCACACCTCAACAACAACATTAGCTCAAAGCAACAGTGTAGTCCATCAGATGAACAATACCTCATTGGCACTCAGCACCACAAACTCAGCCAAGCTGCCCTGCTTCCATGGCGGGATGGCTGCCCACACCTGGAGGAGACACACAGCAACACGACACGCATTGACCAAAGACATAAACAACTGTGTGTCTACATTTCTATACAGTTAGTTCACAATAGTTTAGTATGATGAGAGTAATGTATCAAATCAAAAGTAGTACATGTGTAACGTCAAACACTGAGTCACCGTCTATTTTAGCACTGCCTGAATTAGTCAACAAATGTGTGGTGACAAAAAGCTAAATATGACTTCATGAAATGCTGAACCAGTTTAAAGACCCAGTTTGCCTTCACACAAACCTCATGTACGACCTTGATCATATCTGAGATGAAAACTACATTGTAAACGGAAATGAAAGTTGTTTGAGGGCAGTTGAGGATGAACTGAAAAAGCCAACAAGAGCTGAAACTCATTTAAAGCAGCAGTGGGTAGAAATGGAGCAAACATGATTTAAAAAAGTTATTTTTATAAAACAGTCACTATGTCCTGACAGTAGTACATGAGACAGGTAATCTGAAAACAATCATGTTCCTCTGTGTCCTCCGGTGCTCCTAACGGCATCTGCAAGATTTCACAGACCGGAGGAAAACAACCAATCAGAGCTGATCTGGAGCCTTGCCGTCTCTGAGCAGCTGTCAATCACTCGCGAACTCCGATCAAACGATCAAACTAGGCAGCGCTGATCAACTATGAATTAATATTCTGTTACTGTAATGCCTATTTCTCTCCTCAGATGTTCTCAGAATCATCTTGTAGTGTACAGTTTAGCTGTAAAATGAGAAAGTTTGTGACCCGGCAGCCATGTTGAGAACAGTTGAGGAAATACCAAGCACCGCCCACCAGCTGGAGCTATCTTTCACATTACAGTAACAGAATATTGATTCATATTTGATCAGCGCTGCCTAGTTTGACCGTTTGATTGGAGTTTGTGAGTGATTGACAGCTGCCTCCGTTGAATGAACAGCCAATAGAAGCGCTCTCTCTCTGAACTGACCTGTGATTGGCCAAAGTCTCCCATCACAGGCTAGATGTTCTAAAGCCTGAAAACAGAGCCATGAGGAGGAGAAGTCTAGTTTTCTCTCAGAGCACTTGAATTACAATATGCTGAAAGGTTATTGTGAATTTTTTGCCCAATGATGGCAAAAATATACTGCCTGCTGCAGCTTTAAAACCATTAAATAACGGAATTTTTGCTTGAAAAATTGTCTTGATGAAAATGTTTTTGTCTAAATTAAATTTTCAGTTAATTTCATTTTCAGTTTATTTCCAATTGACTTGTCAATCGATGAATCAATAAACTGACTAGTTGCAGCTCTACAATGCATTCTGTTTCTTTGATATATTTTCAATTAAAAATACTGTTAGGAAACAGTTACTAACAAAAGTTGACTCCATCCGTTTTGCCACACTGGTTTAAAATGCTCGACAGCATCTCACAGCCCAATCCTCTTCGACCACAGAAGACTTGAGTCATGTCTTGTTCCTGAGCCAGGTGGAGGTGACGGTGCATAATCCTTGTGACAAAGCGTAGACTGTGACCAGGATGGATGAACTAGGTCACACTGTGATCATGATGCTCAGTTTGCACTACAGAGCCTAATATCAGCCAAGAAAACACTCCCACACTATTACACCACCGACTGCTCGCTTGTTTACAGCACCATGACTACATGCTTTATTCATACGTAACTCACTGTGTGCAGGAACAAGTGGTTTTCGTAAACAGGGGGCTACCTGTATGTATAATGAAGTGGTTACTGAATGTGTCTCGTCTGCTATTTGCTTCGTTTACCTCATCCTTTTCACTGAAGTACTTCACATCCAGGCCGCACTCCATGATGACCCCCGACACATCCCTTCCCAGGATGAGAGGGAACTCGCTGCCTGACTGCTTGATATTCAGAGGATCTCTCTTCATAGACAGGGTTGCAGCGCCGTAGCCACCTGACAGGGAGAGAGTTTCGGATTACAGATAATTTGCTGTAACAACAGGACAAGATAAAAAATGTACTTCTGAGGGCTGCTGCATGGACTAACCCAGCTAAACTTAACAAAAAGACAGAAAGAAAGCACGAGATCAGAGACACCAAGAAGAAACCTTTACTTGTCATAGAACATACAGGTACATGGAATTTGACCTCTGCATTTAACCCATCCCAAATATTTTAGGAGCAGTGGGCTGCTGCAAGCGCCCGGAGAGCAACTTGGGGTTTAGTGTCTCGCTCAAGGACACTTCGACATGCAGTCTGTAGGAGCCGGGGATCGAACCGCCAAACTTGTAGTTAAAGGTCGACCTGCTCTACCCACCGAGCTACAGCTCCAGTTAGATGAAGAGTATACAGTTGTCAATGCTGTTAAAATATACATTAAGAAGAAGTAACTACAATCAATGATTACTTTAATCTGCTCATTGTTTTCTCAAATCATCGGTTGGTTGTTTGATATATAGAATTTTAGAAAATAGTGAAAAACACCCATCAAAATTCCTAAAGCCTAATGTGTTTAGTAAGTGTCAGTGTAATGATAGGCCCTGAAACCAGCTTCAAATGGTTCAAAAATATTGCTGTTAGATTGGTAGGCCGGAGGTTGTTGAGACACACTCTATCTAGTACTTTTGAGAAGAATGGTAGGTTAGAGACTGGTTTATACTGTCAAATCTGACTTAAGGTCCATGGCAGTCTTCAGTATCCAGCATTGTGGGTCCCAGAATCAGTCAGACTGAAAGCTTTAAAAGATTTGTCTGGTCGGGGATCGAGGAGGCAGGAAATAGGTTTGGCAGTGAACAGCTGCTTAGACAATGTTGCAGATGAAATTTGTGAGAACGGGTATTATCTGGAAGTCCTTGTATACATTTAACAAAACAGAATCTGTACTAGAGTAACCAGTCTTTAATGCACATTTTTGTCCATTTTTAGATTATAATTTACAGTCTTTAATGCACATTCTTTTGCAATATGTACATATCTGTCACTTTATGTACATATTGTATTATGTACATAAATACCTGTCACTGTAAATATAAATCCTGCTCACTGTACATTCAACATTTAGACATCTCTACATGGAGCCAGTTGAGGTGGATCGGGCATCTAGTAAGGATGCCCCCTGGGCGCCTCCCTTGGGAGGTGTTCCAGGCACGACCAGCTGGGAGGAGACCACGGGGAAGACCCAGGACTAGGTGGAGAGATTATTTCTCCACTCTGGCTGGGGAACGCCTCGGGATCCCCCAGTCAGAGCTGGTTAATGTGGCCCGGGAAAGGGAAGTTTGGGGTACCCTGCTGGAGCTGTTGCCCCCGCGACCCGATGCCGGATAAGCAGTTGAAGATGGATGGATGGATGGACATGTGCATACTGTACATTATCATCCAGTCCATATACTGTATATCCATCTAGTATTTATTTCTTTGCACTATTTGTATTGTTTACAACTTCCAGAACGCTTGACTTGTATATGGACACTTTATTTTTATTATTGTATTCTTTTATTCTGCTATTTCTATTCTGTGTAAGTACATTGAGAGAGCTGCATAAAACCGGAGTCAAATTCCATGTATGTATATACTTGGCGAAACAAACCTGATTCTGATTCTAATTTAATCATCAATCTAATATCATCTATTCTTCTGCAAAAACAACTAAGAAGTCATTGGCAATAAGGTGGGTAGCTAGTGGAGGGTTGCTTTACAGTAAGTCTGGCTACATTATTAAAAAAATAGGATTGTGTTTTTTGTCACAGATTATGCAAAAGAAAACTGTTGCTTTGACAGATAAGACAGATAAGACAGAGCTCAGATAAGACAGAGCTCAGATAAGACAGAGCTCAGATAAGACAAGCTTCATATAGACATCCCTAGGCTATATGATGACAAACGTGCATGTTAGGGACAAAATAACACTTTTAATATGCAATAATCAAAGTGCAATGCAGCTAGTGAAACATAAATTTCCAAATGAGCAACCTCAAAATCTATCACTGCTTTTGCCCCTTTTCTCCACCCACACACTAACCCACCACCTCCTTCAAGATCACAGAGTGGTTCAACAGGCACTGGCTGAGTGGGGGAAGGATGACGGGCTGCATGATTATAACCACAGCAAACGTCAGTCTTACTCTGTTTCCTCACTGATAGTATCTATTCTGCTCACAGAAAAAAAAAAATACAAATCAAACTATATTTCATTCTTAAAGCTGCAGTGCGTGGAAATGGAGCATATATGGTTAAAAAGTGATTTTTTAAAACGGTCACTATATCCTGACAGTAGTACATGAGACAGGTAATCTGAAAACAATCATGTTCCTCTGTGTCCTCGGGTGTCCTCCGGTGCTCCTAACGGCATCTGCAAGATTTCACAGACCGAAAAAATCAACCAATCAGAGCTGATCTGGAGTCTGCCGTCTCTGAGCAGCTGTCAATCACTGATCTTTGATCAAATGGTCAAACTAGGCAGCGCTGATCAAATATGAATCAATATTCTGTTACTGTAATGACTATTTCTCTCCTCAGATGTTCTCAGAATCATCTTGTAGTGTACTGTTTAATGGTACAATGAGAAAGTTTGTGACCCGGCAGCCATGTTGAGAACAGCTGATGAAATACCAAGCACCGCCCACCAGCCGGAGCACAGCCAATAGGAACGCTCTCTCTGAAATGACCTGTGATTGGCCAAAGTCTCCCCTCCCAGGCTAGATATTCTAAAGCCTGTAAACAGAGCCATGAGGAGGAGCAGAAGTCTAGTTTTCTCTCAGAACACTTGAATTACAATGTGCTGAAAGGTTATTATGGGATTTTTGTCCAATGATGCCAAAAGTATACTGCCTACTGAAACTTTAAGTTTGGAAATGCAGCCACGTGTCAGATGGATTTATTTGTTGGATTCATTGCCATTATACAACACTTTTCTTAATGTCAGTGTGCAGGTTAAAATGTGATGCCACTGTCAAGTCAACCTGCTCACAGGCTCATCACTCACCTCTCATGCTGACATCCAGTGGGTTCAGTCCTGCTGCGTGCACTTTCACTATAACCTCATTGGGGTAGTGGATGACGGGGAAACTGGCATTTTTAGTAAACCTCAGCACATTATTGCTTCCATATTTATCAATGACCCAGGCAGGCATAATAGTCCTGCTGCTGTTGGTAGTGCTGAACAGTCTGGTCTGCCTGCCATGCCAGCACACTGATGTGTTCACACTTGGTGATTTACTGTGGTTTAACAACCAGCGACTGTACACGAAGGATCTCACACAACTCATATTTCAACACTGTTCATTATTGCCATGTAAAACAGTGACTCTGTAATCTAGCAGTGCTTTAAATCCTCCCTGTTACAGACGGGAAGAACTCGACCTGTACAGACACTAGACTGAAGTTCTGTAGAAACCACGACTACATGCTGACTACCGACATGTACTTCTCTTACATCCACACGGCTAGAGTTAACTAGTGAGCCATTTGGCTAAAGGCTAACGTGTAAATCCAGAGTTTATATCAAACCAGCGTCCTCTTCGTTAACATGCCACCTCCTGGACTGGGGTCTTTCACAGCGCTCGCGCAGCCTCTCCACCAATCACAGCGCGGTTTCCTCAACAGCCGTCCAATCACAGAAAGCGCTGTTAGACGGTGATTATGGAAACCAACATGGCAGCCTGCTGGAGCTGCACACTGTTGGAAGGTTGTTAGTTTAAAGGTTGTCACAGAAAGAGAGTGTAGAGATGCTCAGCCTGACGATCACAGAGGATAAAGGTTGTCACAGAAAGAGAGTGTAGAGATGCTCAGCCGGACGATCACAGAGGATAAAGGTTGTCACAGAAAGAGAGTGTAGAGATGCTCAGCCGGACGATCACAGAGGATAAAGGTTGTCACAGAAAGAGAGTGTAGAGATGCTCAGCCGGACGATCACAGAGGATAAAGGTTTTCACAGAAAGAGAGTGTAGAGATGCTCAGCCGGACGATCACAGAGGTGAGTACCACTGCTCCGCTTCTTCGTTTTATTCACTCCTGAGTGTTCAGTGTGTTCACCGCGTTTACCTGCAGCTAAACGGCCTCTGGACCTTTGATGCTGTCAATACACAACTATATACAATATACATACAATGTATAACATACAATAACAATACAATAACAATACAATAACATACAATAGCATACAATAAAAATACAATAACATACAATAACAATACAATAACATACAATAACAATACAATAACATACAATAACAATACAATAACAATACAATAACATACAATAACATACAATAAAAATACAATAACATACAATAACAATACAATAAAAATACAATAACATACAATAACATACAATAACAATACAACATACAATAACAATACAATACAATAACAATACAATAACATACAATAACATACAATAACAATACAATAAAATACAATAACATACAATAACAATACAATAACAATACAATAACATACAATAACAATACAATAACATACAATAACAATACAATAAAAATACAATAACATACAATAACAATACAATACACAACTAGCTGAAGGGAAATAATACACAATGTGTAATACTGTTGCTCCCTAACTAGCAACAGCTCCAACATCTGATCAGGCAACCGTTTAAAACCTTCTGTCTGCTTATTGTGCTTTCTGCATATGAGAGAACTAGTAGAACGTAGTTGTATGAACAGTATGTAGTAGAAGATGATGCAGCTGATGTGAACTAACCCAGTGAGCTAGACTGCTCAACCATCAGGCTTTATAAAGTTACTAACGAGATGTGTTGGTGTGAAGGAAGTAGTCCCGTCCATCAATGAAACAATGACACCACTGTCTTTCATAGTTGTTGAGGAACTATACAGGTATTTTATTTAACTTAAGTAAAATTAGCAATACGTTTATTTAACCTTAAGTAAGTAAAGGTATGCAAGAATTAGCAGATACATGTACTAAGTGTCAAAAATAAAGGTATTCATTATGCAGAATGACCCCATTCAGAGTGTAATATTTATAATTAATATATTATTGGAATACTGACTGATTGATAGATAGATTGATAAATAGCTAGATAGATATACTGTAATGCCTATTTCTCTCCTCAGATGTTCTCAGAATCATCTTGTAGTGCACGGTTTAGCTGTAAAATTAGAAAGTTTGTGACCCGGCAGCCATGTTGAGATCAGTTGGGGAAATACCAAGCACCGCCCACCAGCCAGAGCACACTTTCTCATTTTACAGCTAAACCGTGCACTACAAGATGTTTCTAAAAAATCTGAGGAGAGAAATAGGCATTACAGTAACAGAATATTGATTCATATTTGATCAGCGCTACCTAGTTTGATCGTTTGGTCGAAGTTGGTTGACAGCTGCCTCCGTTGAATGAACAGCCAATAGGAACGCTGAAAGGTTATTATGGAATTTTTGACCAATGATGCCAAAAACATTCTGTCTACTGCAGCTTTAAGTGGAGTAGAATAAAGTATGATAAAATGTCATCTCAAATAAAGTACACAAACCTCAAAATTGTACTCAACTACAGTATTATGCCCTTTTCATGGAAGGTATTTTAAGATAAAAAGTCAGAAAAGCACCGGGATGCTGCGTCAGTGTCCTGGTGTTGTGCATGCTGGCTCGCTGTCATGGCTTACTGGGACACTTGAATAGTACATGGCCAATATTAATGTAAGAGTAACACCTGTGCTTTTCCTACTATGACAAGCTAAAATGTCTGCTGTGAAAGGGGTCTATTGAGTAAAACTAGAATGGCACTTGGAGAGCGCAGACCTCCGCCCCCCTCTTCGCGCAGCTTGCGCCATCATCCACGTGTATTTTAGTTCGTCGAGATCAGCTGTACGTTACGTAGCATCGTAAAACACTTCATTCAAACTGGACAGAAACAAAATAAAACTCACCTAAACCGTTGTTCTTACTCTTTCCAACAATAACCAAGTGTGCTTTGGTTGAACTCATCTGTAATTTTACAGAGCTTAGTGTGAAAAAACGCTGAATCTACAGTTGTCCTCCCCATCACCCCACCCCCCGCTCTCTCAGGTCATGCGTCATCAACGCGTCATCAGTTACACTGTGCATGTGTTATACCCAGAGGTCTTAATGTTCTGATCGGAATCCTTAAAAATATTCCTGAATCCGGATCATGATCCAGATCGCCACCAAAATCTAATGGATTGTTCATGTGCCACACCCCACCCCTCCAAAAAATGTCATTCAAATCCATCGCAGACTTTTGGAGTAATCCTGCAAACGGACAAACCAACAAACCAACGCCGGTGAAAACATAACCTCCTACCTAGGCCTTCGGCCTTGGCAGAGGTAATAACTGATTGACATTCCACCACTGGTATTTCATCATTGTTCTTTCTCCAGGTGTCTTTGGCGCTCAGGGAGGGAAGAATCTCTCCAACAGAGCTCTGTAGGAAGTGTCTGAACCACATCAAGAAAACACAACATCTTAATGCTTACATCACTGTGACAGAGGAGTTGGCACTGAAGCAGGCTCAAGAAGCAGAAACCAGACTGCTGAGAGGTGGGGACAGCGTGTATTTCTATATATTCTGTGTTACAGTCGAAGGTGTTACTGATCTTGTTTTCCCTCAGGTGCCCCCAAAGGTCTACTGGATGGAATCCCATTTACAGTCAAAGACAACTTCTGCACAGAAAATATCAAGACTACATGTGCTTCCAGAATGCTTAAAGGTGTGTGTGTGAACCTCAGTGAAAGTTGCTGTGTCTTTTATTTTCCAATGATAACCTGCCGTTACTTGTGCTACAGACTACACTCCACCATACAATGCTACAGTGGTCCAGAAGCTTTTTGACCAAGGGGCTGTTCTTATGGGGAAGTCCAACATGGATGAGTTTGCTATGGGGTAAGGCCATTATTATCAATGTCAGAATACACATGAAACATGTTAAAAAGTTATGCAAGACAGTAAAGGTAAATCTGAACGGTGATGATACGACAATAGAACCCGTTTATACAGCTCAGCTGTTTATGCATGCCATGATATTTTCACACTTGTCTTGTTGTGTTACTGTATGGAGCCAGGCTTCACAGTCAACTGTCAAACCTGTTGCATCGCTATATAAACAAGCACTGAAAATAATGGATCAAAAACAAAGGAAAAGGCATCACTGTATAATTCTGAAAAAAGTATAATCTGCTCAGTTTTGATAGTTTTATCAAGTTTTCTTTTATCCAATTGATTTTTAAATATGTGAACAATCTCTCCCCAGCTGTACTTTGTCCATATGTCACCGAAATGAATACCAATAGAATAGCCACTAGGGGATCAATGAATGGTAACTGCAGAGTGACACAACGCAAAACTACCTTCCGTCAGTCGTCTTTTAAGTAAAAGGAATAAATATTTGGAACACCCTACCAACGGAAATAAAAATACAACCTGACCTGAAAATGTTTCTTGAAAAGGTGAAACACTGGCTGAAACTAAACCAAAACTGTGATTGCTGATTATTGATTGGGAACAAACATATGTAAATTGATTGTAATATACAATGTTGTATTATATTATTTTATGTATGATGTGCTATTATATAGCTTTATCTTTTTTTAAAAGCCTAACCTGGGACAAGGTCTGCAAATTAGCTACGTCTAGAAGTCCTATATACTGTACATTGCATCGGTTGCACTTTAATTAAGTGTAACAATCCCTACATGTATTGTCCCTGTCAAATAAAGAAATAAATAGCTGTGTACTCACAGCTTGCCTTTCAGTAACAGCTAGTTACAAATCCCAGTCTATTTTACAAATTGCTTGATGAAGCTGTTACTGCTGTGCAAACCTACAGTTGGAGACATTTTTTAGATTACTGGTTGTCATCGTCTTATTATACCCACGCGACAACGTAGTCGGGTATGCAGCGCTCCGCGTGTCTGTTTCGTTTCCAGAGCAGAACTCAGAAACTATTTAACTTAGGAACTTCAAATTTGGTGTAATGTTTGACAGTGTGGTCTAGTTGTGCCTTTTGGGGATTAGAATTGAGGAACTTCAGGAAGGTGAGCTAATAACAAGCTACATTGTGCTCAGTAGACTAATTCCATTAGTTCATAAAGGGCAAAACCTTTGGCCCTACTTTAGTAGGGGTCAAGCAGTGAGCGGGGGATGTGAGCCATGCTCACTTTTGCCTTGTGTATTTATTTGTTTATTTGTCTCTCAGTGCAGGCAGTACTGACGGGGCTTTCGGTCCGGTGAGAAACCCCTGGGGCTATGCGGCTCCCTACAGAGAGCAGACCGGGGCAGCGCTAGACTCTGACTGGGTCATCACTGGAGGAAGTTCAGGAGGAAGTGCTGCAGCTGTGGCCTCACTCACCAGCTACCTGTGAGGGAACACATTCATATGCACTGGTTACAAAGGAAATATTTGATTGAAAAGGGTGATTACAAATCAAAATGTACTGTTTTGGTAATTACTTGGCAGGGCTTTGGGTTCAGACACAGGTGGTTCTACTCGTAACCCCGGAGCACTGTGTGGCGTTGTGGCCCTGAAGCCCACTTATGGTCTGCTGTCCAGACATGGTCTCATCCCCCTGGTCAACTCCATGGACGTCCCCGGCATTATGACCCGCAGCGTCAGTGACGCAGCCATCGTCTTAGGTAGGACACTATTGATGACCTGTCATTAGACGAATGTTGAACGTCATCCGGTCCTACATAAACAAGACTTGGTCAAAACCGAGCATATGTCTGGACTGTGTACGGTCAGTCTATGAATATGTGGCTAAATTGTTACACAAATAGTCAGTGGTCATGTCTGTAATGTTAAATCCAGTACTGGTACATCCACAGCCTCCGTCCTTTTAATGCTTCCCATTCATTGTCTATGTAAGCAGCCGTGCAATGCATTCTGGTAGCGTGGCGGCGTGATTCAAGAGACGGGGCGCCGCGGCCGCTCCTCATTTGCATAAAGTTGAGGTCTAGGCTACTTTATGACTCTCGGCATGACTCTGGAAACTCCCGAGAAAATTTTAAACTAACCGTTTTTGATCCAAAATAAACCCAATCCAAATTTCTTTTTAAAGCACATTTAAAAAATCAAAAGTTGACCCAAGTGCTTTACAAAATAAAGACAGATTCAGCAACTGCATGGCTTATTTCTGACATAAAATGTTTATTGAACTGTTTTCATGATGTAAGAGAGGAAAGTTTCCTAAGGAGCTGCCATGTTGGTGTCACTCAGTCAACGTCAGGCTGGCCTTCTGCAGTCCAGCCAAAACCCTTTCTTGCTCTTGAATATGGTCATTCTACATTTCCAGCTCTTTGAGGGCTTTGAATTGCACTTATCTGGTTTAAGGGAATGTTTGTAACTTTTTACACGTATAAATCACCCGCGTCGGTTTCCAATGCGCGCTCGCATGTCGTAGTCCCTTTTATTATGCCGGCCTCCCAAAGTGCAATCGGTGCTTAATATTTACAAAAGGTGAAAAAATTGAAAATAAGCTATGTACACAAACATCAAATAGCACTGAAAATTGAGTTCCTCAATAACTCCATACTTTTCTGTTGGCAAAAAACCAATCCAAATTGCAACATATTTATGCTGCAACATGACATCAAAAACGCGCGAGAGCGCCCTTTTTAACGGGGGGATTTGTTACGGCCCCGTTTCGCTCGTCAAACCCATGAATGGGACATGACAGGATGGACAGGCAGCATTTCAGCTACTGGTCAGTGAGAATAATGTTTGTTTGAATATATGCGTATAGGAAACAGCAGAACAATCAAGTGTGCATGTCGCGGGGTTCTATTTCAAAACTCCGTACAACATGAAAAACAGTTTAGGGGAGAGGGATATGTCGCGATGTGTTTTAACTTCGGAGTGAATCAGGAAGGCAGCGGAGAAATGTTTGGCGTGTGTGTGTGTGTGCTGCCTGCAGGCAGCAGGCCAGTGGCGCAGCAGCGCAGCGGAGAAATGTTGGTGTGTGCGGCCTGAGGTGATGTGTGTGCGCTGCCCACAGTCAGTGACGGCTACTCCGTCACACCAACACAAACTACACGGAAGCACCAAACCCGCAAAGTTGTATCTAGTGAAGCCCGTCTGTTAAACAGTGTTGGCCGTGGTCGGAGGACGCGGAGGAGACCATAGCTTTGGTCTCCAAGACCGGAGTCTCTGCTGTACTCTGCTCCTCTGCCTGCCTTCACTCACACACCACGCTTGTTCTCGCTCCACCTCACATGCATGCACGCACAATACACACTGCGTTAGTTTAGCTCGTAGAATATCTAGTGAATGTTCAGTGGACGTTTGTGCAGAAATAACTGCTGCAGCTCCTCCAGACCAACAGAGGTTTCCCGTGTCTTGTGAAGTGACGGGGCTCCGCAGAGAGAAACGTTATCGTCTCCGACCGGTTGCCGGTGGCTCCCTCCGGCCGCGGTCGAGAGGCTGAAGCAGGAAAGATAAGATATTCCTTTATTAGTCCCACAGTGGGGAAATTTGCAAACACTAGGATCAGCATTGATTCATGGAGAGACCTTCGTCTGGTCAGCTAACATTACTGCCAAGCAGCTGAAAAATAGAGTGATATTGTGCTTTTAGCTGACGTGTGTCGCCTCACTGTTTTGAGCGATGCTCGTTCATGTCTATTTAGAGAGAGCAAGCGCGAGCAGCAGGACGCTGACTTTCGTTGACTTAACGACCACAGGTGTCACTGTTAACAAGCATTTCTGATTCTTACAACAGTCCCTTTAAATAAAGCAGAGGTTATCAATCTTTTTTCAGCTAAGGACCCCTTACAAGATAGAGAATATACCGGGGACCCCCCGTCATGTATGTCCCTTGGAATAATTTGACGTAGCCTATTATTTTGCACTTCTATAGTCTTAGTTATGTGAAAGAATACAAGAGAAATGTATTAGAAAGATATTAGACATGTATTAAACATATTTTTTAATCTAAAAGTTATATATTTGTTAGATTAGAATGTAATATAAGAACTATTGTAGATTTAAAAATGAAAATATTATTCTTTGATTTATGAAGCTTATTGTTAAAAAAGAAAATTCTATCATGATAATTTAAATGAATGAATCTGAAAACTTTTCACGGACCCCATGCCACGTTTTTACGATAGTTACAGATCTTGTTTGTAACAAGCACACAGTTCTCATCCTGCAATGTAAACAAGGTACAATTTAAAATGTAAAAAAGAAAAAATGGCTTCGTGAATTTTTCACAAGGAAGGAAGTGCATTCAACACATTTGTTAGACCTCAAGGATACAAACAATGTGTTTTGGTGAGACAACACTCCACAGGGCACCTTTGAATCTATCCATGTAATGGAACAAAATGTGACATTGTTAATGAATCAGTATAGCAGCTCAACAGTGTTGTGCATTTGTCATACTGCGATCAAATAATGGACCTAACCTGGGTTTTGCTATGTCACACAGGTATCCTCCAAGGCCTTGATATTAAAGATTCAACAACAACTCCTGCTCCCTCATCACTGACAGAGTTACCTGAACACTTTGATGTCAGGAACATCTGCGTAGGCATTCCTAAGGTGAGTTTAGCTCAGTATTAAAATCATCTTCTCCACTCTATTATCTCAGCATCACCGGCACCACCTTTTCCTTCAAATTAATTGGAATAGTCAAAGACTTAAGCATTTCAAAGGTAGTTTCCACTTGCAAAGTATTATACAAATCTCATTTTAAATGTAAGATGTTTAAGTTTTGTTGTAAATATGAAAAACTTGAAGAGTACTGCAGTTCTAAAGCTATCAGAAACAAAACTTATGATGCGTAACAGACTTGTACTACATCAAATACGCAACATTACAGTCATCAATCTGACTGGAGAAGAAACTGTTGATATTATGATGATTTTTGTTACATATCTTCTGTTTTTTTTAGATGAAAACTAGGGCTGTCAATCAATTAAAATATTTAATCGTGATTAATCGCATGATGGTTCATAGTTAATCACAACTGATCACAAATTAATCGCACATTTTTTTATCGGTAAAAAATGTACCTTAAAAGGAGATTTGTATATAAATATTTAATACTCTTATCAACATGGGTGGGTAAATATTCTGCTTTATGGAAATGTATGTATATATTTATTATTGTAAATCAATTAACAACACAAAACAATGACAGATATTGATCCAGAAACCCTCACAGGTACTGCATTTAGTATAAAACAATATGCTCCAATCATAACATGGCAAACTGCAGCCCAACAGGCAACAACAGCTGTCAGTGTGTCAGTGTGCTGACTTGACTATGACTTGCCCCAAACTGCATGTGATTATCATAAAGTGGGCATGTCTGTAAAGGGGAGACTCGTGGGTACCCATAGAACCCATTTACATTCACTGATCTGGAGGTCAGAGGTCAAGGGACGCCTTTGAAAATGGCCATGACAGTTTTTCCTCGCCAAAATTTAGCGTAAGTTTGGAGCGTTATTTAACCTCCTTCACAACAAGCTAGTATGTCATGGTTGGTACCGATGGATCCCTTAGGTTTTGTAGTTACATATGATGCCCGCTACAACCTAAAAATTGGCAGTTGTGTTAATGTGTTAAAGAAATTAGTGGCGTTAAAATAAAGTTGTGATATCGCGTTAACTTTGACAGCCCTGATGAAAACCATGGCATGTCCTGTACTTGAAGTTTGTGTGTCTTAGCAGCGATATCATCAAGACAAATTCTTTGTAGAGTATATTATATGTATGGTTCTGATTAAAAAAAAAAAAAAAAAATTTAATATCTCTGTGAACACAGATGCATGGCTCAGAGGGTAGAGCAGGTCGTCCACCAATCGTAAGGTCGGGGGTTTGGTCCCCGGCTGCTCCGGGTCACATGTCAATGTGTCCTTGAGCAAGACACTTAACCCCAAATTGCTCCCGAAGGCATAGCCATCGGTGTGTGTGAATGAGTATTTAGATTAGATCCTGATTGAGGTTGGTACCTTAGCAGCCTCTGCCATCAGTGTATGAATGTGTGTGTGAATGGGTGAATGCTGACATGTAGTGTAAAGAGCTTTGAGTGGTCGGAAGACTAGAAAGGAGCTATATAAATGCAAGTCCAATAACCAGTGATTTCCTAAAGCTGCTTGACTTTCCTGTCTCCTAATGTGTGTCAGGAGTACCACGCCCCGGGGCTGTCTGAGGAGACTGTAGCACAATGGAGCCGTCTTGCTGACATGTTTGAGAGGGCGGGGGCGCAGGTGAAGCAAGTATCCCTTCCCCACACCCAGTACTCCATTGTGTGTTACCGCGTTCTGTGCCATGCTGAGGTGGCATCTAACATGGCCCGTTTTGACGGCCTAGAATACGGTATGAACCAGTATGCAATATTTCAAGGTTGCAGTGTGGAGCATTTTACACATTATCACACATTACTTTACACTGTTGGATTATTTAACTGTAGAAAATCAGAAAAGGTATTGCTATTGATTTCCATCCCTCTTCTGTCAGGCCATCGTAGCGAGGTGGACAGCTCGACAGAGGCCATGTATGCCTCGAGCCGACACGAGGGCTTCAACGATGTAGTGAGAGGGAGGATACTGTCTGGGAACTACTTCCTGCTCAAACAGTAAGACAACAGATTGAACCTGCTTGCACCCTTCTGCTTCAGTTCATTAACTACACACCAGTGTCAAGGTGACAGTGTGTCACTTTATCGCTTTGACCTTTTCTCCTTGACCTTTTTATGAGCACATTTGGTTATTTGATTCTATTTGAAGAAAAAGGTAACGCCTGCACACTACTGATGCCACGATATTTGTATTGATGTTTCAATCCTGCTTGGATCTTTGTCAGGTCAAAATGTTTAAAAAAGTGGAAACCACATCCATATTTTTACACAAAGCACACCGATAGGCAAACTAGCTCGATGACGGCAGGTGTAGTTCATCCAAAACACCAGTGTGATAAAACATCCACAAACAATTCACAATATGTACATAAAAACAGTAATACAAAAGCCATACTTTTAAAAATCATACTTTTAAATATCAAACATGTTATTTATAAACATTATGTCATTCATCATCACATATATCAGAAAATCCATCACCTACGTTGAAAAATATTACATTACGTTGAGGTAGAGGAAAAAGGAAAGAGGAAATGTTTAATGGTCAGTGTATCGTTTGGTCATTCCATTTTCCTTTCGCAAAAGGATATTAAAATACAAAAATTATGTTATTTGATTTTCATTTTAAAATAAAAAATGTAAATAGAAATACAAGGTGTTTTTCATTATCAGGGTCAAAAAGGGATAAACTAAACTTAAAAAACAGGTTGATTGACAATTTGTATTTCTAAAAACAAAAAATAAAATCACTAGAAGACAGAAACAAAAAACGTTTTTTATATTCTGTGACCGTTAGTCGTGTTAGAGCGCGTATGAGGCACTGTAATAGTACAGGAACCTCTTAATTTTGAAGATTTTTTGCCAAGTTGCTGGTACTTATTATTTTGATAATAAATAACAATTCGGTAAATTTATATCTATATATTTATTTGCTACTTTTTGTTTTACAAAGTTAAGACAGCGATGTTTAAGTCTAGCCTGATGTTTCCTTACACATAAAAGAATGATCCCAGTCACCTCCACCCAGTGAGGCATACAGCTGATTAATTAAACTCTGGTATCGGATCAGTACTCAGTATCGACCGATACCCAAAGCCCAGGTATCACTATTGCTATCTGGACTGAAAAAGTCGGATCGGTGCATCCGTACCTTCTAAATAAGATATCTATATCAAATCCCTATATGGAAAAAAGACACACCTGTTGTATACAACATTACAAATATGTATGTCAGAATATATAAATATAACTGTATATATAGAAAGAGCCATCATAGTACAACCACTGTTAATTGTTTTAGAGAAAAAGTTTGATCTCATCCTCTTGATTCAGACCTCTAGGTGTAAGAGTCTGGAGAATGAACATATAGTAGCTTTCTCTTTGGAGTAAGACGGTATTTAATTCTCCTCCTCGTCTTGGAGATCTAACTTGCTCGATGTCAATGTATCTGAGAGAAGCTACTGGGTGATTTGCCTCTGCCACCCGGCTACGCTGATCCCGGTTCCGGATGCAGCTCCTGTGCTCTGCAAACACACATTTGGTTATTTGCCAAGTTGTCTTTCATGAAATATATGAGAGAATAAAATTGTCCGGTGGAGCTGTAATATTTCTGAAACGGCAAGGTTAACTGTCGGCATCCTCACCCTCATTTTGCCAGGAACTACCAGCACTACTTTCTAAAGGCTCAGAAAGTCCGCCGGTTGATCGCAGATGATTTCAAACACGTGTTCAGATCGGGCGTGGACGTGCTGCTGACGCCCACCACTCTGACTGATGCAGCCCGTTACTCCGACTTCACACAGGAAGACAACCAAACACGCAGCGCGCAGGAAGACGTCTTCACCCAGCCTGTCAACATTGCAGGTACAGAGAGGAAACTGTTCATGTATAGGATGTGTGGGAGGATTCAGGAACTTTCACCCAAAACTACTTCAGTTTTGTTTGTGCTTCTTATTTTACATCCTATAACAAAGGCTCGTTGGACCACAAATGTCATGGTGAAATGAAAAAGGGGAAATGAGTATTTTACTTCTCTGTTTTCTTTGTTGATCTCTGGGTAGATAAACATGACCTGGTCAACACATGTAATACAGGAGTGTGTTTACATCGAGTACCATTTTTTCTCCAAACTAACCTGTAACTAACATTTAGATCCTAATCATTGCCTTTCCCTGAACTTCCCTCACTCTTTTGTTTTTCTCACCCCAGGTCTCCCTGCTGTTTCTGTGCCAACTGCTTTATCAAGACGGGGCCTCCCTATTGGTTTGCAGCTCATAGCCCCCGCCCTCCAAGACATGAAGCTGCTCAGTGTTGCCCGATGGATCGAGCAAAGGGTTGGGTTTCCCTCCATCAGTGACTATGGAGACTCCAGCAAGAGCAGGTGTGACACAGGAATGTCCAAAAGAGAGCAGACTTCAGCTGTATGAAAAGAACTGTGGACACCAGGGACTGACTGTTGACAAAGGCACATATAATGGACTTTAAAGTAACTACTTTTCTTGACTTGTACGATGCCTTTTCCTTGATGGAATGAAACACAAGGGATGGACTCAGTGCTTTATAACATGCCTCATATTTGAAGTGCAGGGACATTGTGTTTAATCTGCGACATGCTGCTGTATTTGTTGTCTGAAAGTGGTGCTATTAAATATATGCAAAATGGTGATTTATTGATAGAGTGATATTTATTAAATGTCATTTTATTATTTAATTATTATTGAAATTGTTTTCAAGCACTATTGTCTAATCAAGTAGACACACTTCCTGCTAAAATGCTGTTCTTTACCTGCATTTGTTTACTTGTTGATTGAGAGTATTTGGGTCATGCTAGCACGTGGCTCTAGAGGTGGCCAGGTTGCTCTCTTGGACGGTCAGTAGGTCCGCCACTTTGGTCCAGACTGAAATATTTCCACAATATTGGAGGGATTGCCATGAAACTTTGTACATTCATGAATCATGGAAGGTCCTCAGAGAGAGTGATCTCCTGACTTTTCCTCCCGCACCACCATGGGGTTCACATTTTTGATTTTTAGTGAAATTTCAATTGTCCAATACTTTGTTTTATGACCAAATACCTGTTAAATTAATGAAATAAATTACCATGAGCCTCAGCTGTTCTCTGTTTTTAGTGCTAATGGTGAACATAACACCTGCTAAACATCAGCATGTCGTTGTGAACATGTTAGCATGGTTGCATACTTTTATATTCAATTAAAGCAGCAGTGGGTAGAAATGGAGCAAATATGATTTAAAAAAAGTTATTTTATAAAACAGTCACTATATCCTGACAGTAGTGCAAGAGACAGGTAATCTGAAAAAAATCATATTCCTCTGTGTCCTCCAGTGTCCTTTGGTGCTCCTAACGGCATCTGGAAGATTTCACAGACCGGAGGAAAACAAGCAATCAGAGCTGATCCTGAGCCTTGCTGTCTCTGAGCAGCTGTCAATCACTCACAAACTCTGATCAAAGGGTCAAACTAGGCAGCGCTGATCACATATGAATCAATATTCTGTTACTGTAATGCCATATCTCTCCTCAGATGTTCTCAGAAACATCTTGTAATGTACTGTTTAGCTGTAAAATGAGAAAGTTTGTGACCTGGCAGCCATGTTGAGATCAGTTGAGGAAATACCAAGCACTGCCCACCAGCCGGGGCAAACTTTCTCATTTTACAGCTAAACAGTACAAGACAGTACACTTGGACAGAGCCAGGCTAGCTGTTTCCCCCTGCTTCCAGGCTTCATGCTAAGCTAGGCTAATTACCATGTTTGCTCACAAAATATTTTTGACCAATTTCACCTTCACTGAAAATCTGACTGATCTTATTTGATCTCATATCCCGGCTCACTGCTGTGACCAGGCATTTACTTCTATCTCTTTCTCTTCTCTCTATCAGTCTATACTAAATTCGTTGTACATCTGTAAATTCTACCTATATATATTTCAGTTTCAGTATATTGTTTTGCCCAAAACAACAAAAGCAAACGTTTGCAACAGTCCGACTTCCTTTTGTATTCTGTAGAACAATTTTGACATGATTTACTTTACATGACTTCATATTAAGGAACCACATCATTCTCAGGATAAAGTGCTCTGCAAAAAAATTAAATGATCATGTTTTTAATTATTTTCTACAAATTAATATTTTTTTTAAACAAGAAAGAATAAGGCAGGTTGTTAATAATTAATAATATTTTATCTAAAAAATAAAAGGTGAAATATCCTTACTGCACTGGCAGATTTAGTCACTTGTTTTGAGAAAATAAAATTACAGACAAAAATGACAGCTAAGGAGATATTTGTAGTGTTGTGTTATTCAAGACCAAGTCCACCCTTCCCTAATTTTGTTACAATGCCCAGGAATCCCCAAATCCTGTTGCTACAATTAGCATGCAGCTAGCTACCTGCTAAATTTAGCACAAAACCTGTTGTACGTCAGCTGAAAGGAGGACACCTCAGTCTGAGAACAAGCAGCCAGCCACAGCAGGCCACATTGAGACTTAATTAAGAGAAAATGCCTTGTTGATGTCAGAGGTCAGAGGAGAATGGGCAGAGTGGTTGGAGATGATAGAAAGGCAACAGTAACTCAAATAACCACTCGTTACAACCAAAGTATGCAGAATACCATCTCTGAACGCACAACACGTCCAACCTTGAGGCAGACGGGCTACAGCAGCAGAAGACCACCCGGTACTAGCAAGGTGTACCTAATAAAGTGGCAGGTGAGTGTATATTAATTTATTAAACTGATAGTGTTTCAGTATATTGTTTTGCCAAAAACGACAAAAGCTGACATTGCAACAGTCATACTTCCTTCTGTATTCTATAGAACAATTTTGAAATAATTTGACATCACATCACTTCACTTTAAGGAACCATATCATTCTCAGTGAAAAGTGTGCACTGCAAAAAACTGAAATAATCATCCATCCATCCATCCAACCTTTATCTGTAACCGCTTATCCTTTTCATGGTCGCGGGGGGCTGGAGCCGATCCCAGCTGACATTGGGCAAAGGCTGAAATAATCATGTTTTCTACAAATTAGCCTAAACTTTTCTTGAAACAAGAAAGAATAAGGCATGTTTTTAATAATTAATAACATTTTATTTAAAAAAAAATAAAAAAGGTGAAATATTCTTACTCCACTGGCATTGTCAGTTGTTTTGAGATAATACATTTCCAGACAAAAAATTACTTGATAAGAAGAAGATATGGTGTTATTCAAGACCAGGTCCACCCTTCCCTAATTTTGGGAGTTTAGCCAGCCACAGCAGGCCACATGAAGACTAGAATAGGATTTAGATGCTTGTTAGAGCTGGTGCTCATGTTTCTGTACGTGCATTAGCAATTAAGAGCTCCATCTTTAAAGGAATAGTTAGACATTTTGGGAACTAGGCCTACACTTATTCACATTGTTTTAAGTTTGGACAGAGCCAGGCTAGCTGTTTCCGCCTGGTTCCAGGCTTTATTCTAAGCTAGGCTAATCACCTAGCTTCCAAAATATGGAATTAATAAAACTTTAAAAGATTTTCCTTTTAAAGTTACTTCCGCTCCTCTATGACAAAGGAAGTCATGCCACTGGTCGAAGTCATTCTAAATGGTTACAACATGAAGTAACAGTTTAAAAAATGGCTTCTAATCAGTCCATAACGTGGGTAGCCTATCTAAAAACGGAATTATGTGAAAACCGGTGTGGCAACTGAAATGTAGAGCTTTAAGTCTTGTTGTGTCCAATATCTCACACAGCAGAACACATGGAGCCCATGCTGGGCTCCTGTTTCCTCTGACATTCTCCTCTCTGGATGTGTGGATTTGCGTGGTATCTCCTCTCCTCTTTCATCATTGCTCCATCCCTCCCACCTGCCCAGCTCTTTCCAGTGCCTCTCATTTGATCCTGGTCTCTGTGTTCATTATGCAAATGTCGCCATCGTTCATGGTTGACAGAGAAGGACATGCTATTGAAATGAAAGCACAGGCTCCTCACATAAGCCATGTACAGTATGTCCATATAAAACAGTGAATGCCTATAATCTCTGCTTGACAGTTGCACTCATTGGAAGATTACGACACCTCAGAATATGAATGTAAAGTACTTCAGATTGTACAATGCGCTCACAGTGCTCAGTGCAGAAGGAAGTGCTTTGTGTCATGTTTTGTAGGTTACACTGATTGTAAAATGAGATATTAGACACCCACACACACAAAGGCTGTCACAGAGAGGGCATCTAAACAGTAAATATGTTTGTATTGGTTTGAGAAGGGGAACTTGAATTGCAAAGAAAAAGTTGTGTCTTTCTTGTTAAACCATGGAGGTACTGTATATTAAAAGAAAAAAGAAAAACAAGCATCAAGTGTGTGTGTGTGTGTGTGTGTGTGTATGTGCTTGTACAACTATCTTTGTGAGGACCACTTTGAGTTTTAGACCTTTAGAGTGAGGACATTTTTGGAAAGTGAGGACATTTTGGCCGGTCCTCACCTTTGGACAGACCTTCAAAGGCCTGTTTGAGGGTTCAGACTTGGTTTTAAGGTTCAAGTTAGAATAAGGTTAAGGTTAGGGTAAGGGTTGGGGTCAGGCATTTAGCTGTGATGGTTAAGGTTAGGGTAAGGGGCTAGGGAATGCATTATGGTAATGAGTGTCCTCACAAAGATAGAAGTACACGGCTGTGTGTGGGATGGCCTGTTCCTCTTTAAACCAGAGGATTACTGCCACAGCTGGGCGTTGCCAGGTGAAGGGATCTCCCAAACCCTGAGGTTGGTTCCTTTACCTTCCACAGATTAACTTGTGGTTGCATGAGCTCAGCTTTCTGTTAAAGACTGTTTTTTGGACCGTTCAAGGTCAAACATCACCATGTGTGTCTATATGTGTAAGTCCTGTGAGGACTTGTGACTCGTCCATGCCTCTTGCCAAGTGCATGCTTGGATAGCATCCAGTTCTCTGCAAGGATGGATGGACTTACTGTAGACTTTCTTTTTGTGAATAATAGTAGCATGTAACTATACAAAACTGGTTTATGTATTTATTTATTTTGTATTGGTGGAATCTAAGTGGATTTTACAGTAGGGTGGATTAAGAACAGAATTTTTACTTAATAAAATAAAATATCCTGTCTCATTTTCCTGATCTTGGTTATACAAGCCCCCACTGCATGCACATTTCTAATAGGACAGACTTGAAACTCTATGAGTCCTCAACCGTGTGAACTGTTTGTAGGACAACAAATCTCTTGCTCAAATATAGGGTTCATTTTTTATATATAACTGTAAAAAAATAACTATTCTTCACCAATGCTACTGTTACTCATGTGGATTTTTCTGTATCTAAGGTCAAATTTAAATGCAGGACAGGAACCATTTAAATGTCATATTTAAATTTGTATATATGTAGCATGAGTTTTACATAATTGTTCATATATACATACATATATATATATATACATGTTCAGGTTCCATGTCTGTGTTGTCGACACCAGCGCAAACGGGCCTGACGGTGAAGGGCAGTCATTGCAGGCTTCCTGGTAGCCTTATGAGAATACACTGTTTACCATTGGCATAGCATTTTGGAACATTTCTCTTGGGCGCTACCCACATAATCAGCTGTGCTGCTCATCCCACAAATGCATGATCCTTACAAGTTGGAAATCATTGCGTTGGTAAATAAACAGGCTTTCCAACGATGTAAAATACAATGACCATTAGCTTTGTAACAACAGAGAAATAATCGACCAAACACAAGTTTCCAAACTTTGTTTTACCAGTATATATATATACATGTATGGTAGCCTAAAAATTAAGCTATAGCCATGAGCCAACAGCTGGTTAGCTTAGCTTAGCATAAGACTAGGCTACTTGAAACAGGGGAAAACCGCTAGCCTGGCTTTGTAACACCACAAATTGTGTTTTTACACATCAGTTTTTGTAAGGATTAAAACAAATTGGAAATAATGTATTATAAGTTAGTTTTAGAGGTGCTGGGTTTTATTAGACAGAGCAGGCTAGCTGTTTCCCCATTTCCAGTCTCTGTGCTAAACTAAGCTAAGCTAACCAGCTGCTTGCGGTAGCTTCAGTACAGGCAAAGACTATAGAAGCAAAGAGACAAAACTCTGGTGTTTATTCGGCAACAGCTGCTGCTGCTGCTGCCGCCATTTTGGACTGAAAACGCTTATTATATTTATAATATTTTATTGTTCAACACAGGCCATTTAGGGCAGAATAGAAATAACTTTGTTTTAATTTTGTACTATTTAGCCGGACGTTTTACTGTCGTCCGGTATTTGCTTTCGGTCCAAAATGTTGGAAGTGTAGCTCTGCTGCTGGGCGCTGATGTTGCAATGGAACGAACTATTGACTTTCACTTCTTGGCAATATATGTTCTTTAGATGGTATATTGATTGATCCTTTCATCTCACTCTCTGCAAACTCTTTCACTATACATGTGTGATGTTATGCCATTTTCAGACATGGAATACGTAACATTGCTGGTTACATCTGTTTGTTAATGTAATGGCTTTTTGTCATTCAGAGATATAGGTGATCATTACAGAAATGTTTGTTCACATCAGTTACAGAAAGATCCACAGTGCTCGCACATTATTTGGCACCTGGTGCCTTTCCATGGCATGTCAATCAGCATCAACATCTCATTTCAATATCCCACTCGTGATAATCTGTGGTAATCTGTATTTCATACAGTGGGTTTGGACCTGGATCCATATTATTTGTGTTTGACAGACGCACAGGCTTCTTGTAGAATGACATGAGAAAACCAAGATGATTTACAGATGGTTGCCACGGTAACCAGACAATTGGTCTTAATTGTCATTAACTTATGGTACATATTTGTTCCTCATCCAGAAAGACTGATTTTGATTGACTGAAGTTTTATTGAAAAGTGGCGCTATCCGTTGATGTTTAATACATGAGCCTGAAAAACTATCATTTTGCAGTGTGTTACTATCAAGTTGACAAAAACAGGAACAGGAAAAGAGGATGTGATGACTAATCTGCATGCAGCAGTTGACTACCACCCACAGAGCTCAACACCACCATGCCATATCTGAAACATCACACAACAGAGCCTCACAGCACCCCCGTTCATCCTGATAAAGTGTCTTCCGTTAAGGTGTTGTGTCGCTACCTGCTTGTAGTGAGCTCAGTGTTGAATCTTACCTTGTCAGTCAGATCAGTCAGAAATCATACACCCAGTGTGTATGGGAATTGTTAAATCTTTAGTATCTTTGAACTGAGTGTGAAATTATGCATTTGTACAGGGTGTGATGACAGCATATCTGTACTTCCCTGAAGTGACGATGCATGCAATGATGGCTCGTATCAGTGCAGTAAATGTAATAAGTGAAGGGATATTTATAATTTTATTGATATTAGGGTTATGCAACCTGTATGAAAGTATGATTAATGGTTGTTACTGATGCTATGCTGTTCCAAGTCTCTACTTCCTCTACCTGACTGATATGGGACCAGGGTCAGCATCAGTGTCTTAAGTCATATACTTTGACATAGTGAAGCTACTGAACTCTCCTACTTTGACAGTTTGGATTGTGGTGTGGTTGTATACAGTGCATTGATTTCAATGGTGTGCAGTGTAGTTTCTTTAAAACATGTGAAACCCAACAAAGAGTTCTTCCTGTCCCTTTCCATGGAGACACTGAGCTCACAGCAGACTGAAATTAGATCTCTGTCTCTCTGTCTCTCTCTCTCTCTCACACACGCACGCACACGCGCACACGCACGCGCGCGCACACACACACACACACACACACACACACGCATACACGCATACACGCACGCACGCACGCACGCACGCACGCACGCACGCACGCACGCACGCACACACACACACACACACGCACACACGCACACACACACACACACGCGCACACACACACACGAGTGTATAATCTTACTACTTCTCGTTTTCCCACAGGGGTTATTTGAGGTCTGAATCTGTGGTGCATCAATTGTTTTAAAAGGTCCCATATTGTAAAAAGTGAGATTTTCATGTCTTTGCACTTTGTGTCACAGTTTATTTCCTGTTGCAGTGTATGTGAATGACATCAACTGACAGGAAGTAAACATGGGCCCAAGCTGTTGCCTAGCAACGCAATTCCGTTGAAATGTGCTAAAACGAAGTGTTTCAGACAGAGGATAAATACAGATATATTCAGACAGACAGAATGAAGAAAGTAACATTAAACATTAAACATGCTTTAAACATTAAGGCATGTAAACATGTTCTAGTAGAAACACAAAATACAACTATGAACCTGAAAATGAGCACGATATGGGACCTTTAACTTAATAAAGCAGCCATGTATTGCTTCAAATTCACATGCTTTATGGTATCTCAGTATGAAATCCTCTTTACACCCCGACAGCAATCAATAAATCAAATGCTCTGATAAAAATAAAAAAAATCTGGTATCTGTGGCTGTCACAGGACTGGGATAAGCCCGTCCAATCATTTCATTCGGCCCCACATTTTAGCCTGCATTAAACTAATAGAGTGGATGACGTATCGCCCTGGTTTCCTCTGCATTAAACTAATAGAGTGGATGACGTATCGCCCTGGTTTCCTCCACAAAAACCCAACGCAATTTTTCCATTGGGTTTTGTATTATTGCAGAAAATCAGCTCTGTGGCAAACACACGTTTATGATACTTATACATTTTATTCCGTAAAATAATTTTCACAAATGAACACCACTTTTATGATTTTTGAAGTGTGACTACAATTGCCAGAAGTAAAAAGATAACGTTAGGCTATGAACAAACTACATCACAGTAGCATGAACGTGAGTATCCACAACGAGGCTGTAACGGAGGACGAGTCGGTGTGATGACGTTTTGTAGTCTCATTTAGCTACTTGTTAGCAACCGCCTTTTTTACGACACGTAAAAGCTTCAAAATTCACGAGTGGGATATTTATTGATGTATTCTATATCGTAGAACAAAACGTTAAAATCTCTTCAGCTTGTGTTAACTACAGACCTAATTTCAGGCATCTAACTAAAAGCTCATTAAAAAAACCCATTGACTTCCAGACGAGGGAAGTGCTAAAATGCTAACTCATTTCTGGGTTTTAGGACTCATTGAGTGTGTTCTAATCTGCGTACTTCTGTACTTACACTATTTTGAGTGCATAAGTGCGTTCACACTGGGAAGTACGGCAAAATGCAGTGCACTCAAAGTACCCGGATGTTGTACTCAAAACGGTCAGATCGTTGAGTGTGGAACGCTGGACACTTTCCACACTCAACTGCGTAGCGGAAGGGGCGGGACCACAACCACTATTCAAACATACGTAGATAACAGAATAAAACAATACAATACGTAAACATACCACTGCATTTTCAGCCAACAGGACACACCATAGACGTAGGCAACGACGTTGGAAACGTAATTTCCACTCTGCTTTAATTTTTTTCTTCAACAAAGCAGGCAGGTATTTTGGCGGGTAGCGAGCCGCGGTGAAATGTTGCGATCATCGTTTCCGGTCAGTGCAGCGCAGAGTATTCGATTTGAGACGATCCTACTCCGTTGAAATTTACGCACTACTCAAGTAAGTACAGAGTGCACACAGTGCACTACATTGAAGTGTACTTCAGGAAGTATGTGGATTGGAACACACTCATTCTTTATAATAGCAATAAGAGTCTACAGCCATGCTAACGGCTCTATGCCGCACAGCGGTGGTGAGCTAAATGTTAACTTCAATATTCTAATATGCTCACAATGACAATGCTAGCATGCTTAAGTGCATTAACGCATTTGATCTTTTGGAGGTTGTAGCAGGCTAAATGTTGTCGAGGAAAGACTGTCATGTCCATTTTCAAAGGGGTCCCTTGACCTCTGACCTCCAGATCAGTGAATGTAAATGGGTTCTATGGGTACCCACGAGTCTTCCCTTTACAGACATGCCCACTTTATGATAATCACATGCAGTTTGGGGCAAGTCATAGTCAAGTCAGCACACTGACACACTGACACACTGACAGCTGTTGTTGCCTGTTGGGCTGCAGTTTGCCATGTTCTGATTGGAGCATATTGTTTTATGCTAAATGCAGTACCTGTGAGGGTTTCTGGATCAATATCTGTCATTGTTTTGTGTTGTTCATTGATTTCCAATAATAAATATATACATACATTTGCATAAAGCAGCATATTTGTCCACTCCCATGTTGATAAAGATGAGTATTAAATACTTGACAAATCTCCCTTTAAGGTACATTTTGAACAGATAAAAAAATCGATGAATAATTTGCGATTAATCGCGATTAACTATTGACAATCATGTGATTAAACTTGATTAAATATTTTAATCGATTTACAGCCCTACTAAAAGCATCTACAGTTGTATAGAAATTCTCAGTTGCTCTCAAATGTACTTTCTCACTCAGCAACAAATCATAGCAGTACCTCACTGAGATATACATCTTCTTCATTTCCCTTAGGCAATGACTGGCCAACAACCATTGACTTCGCTGTTTCAGTTCTCCCACAGTCCTCATTTAAAAGCTGCAGCCAATGTAGAAGCTACATAGAAGCTGCATAGCAACCCTCCTTGAAGCTGTCAGGTGCTGTAAGTATCATGCTGGAAAGTTACAGCGAAGGTGTCGTCAGTGATATCTGTTTCCAGCACATGATAGTCTTTGACTTATTGATAAGCTACAAACCCCGGCCTGTTGTTTTAGGTGGAATGAATGCTGCTGAATAAGTGTTGAGGGATAAAAAAACAAACTTGCTCTTAAAGCTTGAAGCATTCAGGAAAGATGGTTGTAATGGTTAATAAAAGCAGTGTGTAGGGCGCCCTGGTAGCTCACCTGGTAGAGAATCCTTACCACAGCGGCCCGGGTTTCCAATCTGACCTGCGGCCCTTTGCTGCGTGTCATCCCCTCTCTCACCCCCTTTCATAACTACCCCTTTCATAACTATCACTGTCTCTCACTCCATTAAAGGCATAAAAGCCCCAAACATAATCTTTGAGAAAAACAAAAAGCAGTGTGGCCGTTTAGTGGCTGGTGTCAGACACTGATCAGAGGCGTCAGCATAGTGGTTTGGACTGTTTTGAAATGCAGATTCCTGTTTGGAAAAGAGCAAGAGATGTGTGAGGGGTCATCTACCTCAGCGATGAAATCTTTGGAGTGTCCTTCACCTGTCCCTGATCCCCCTCTTCTTGCCCTTCCTCTTTTTTATTTGCATGTGCTCCCCCCCCTCCCCCGTCTCCACCAGCAAAAAAACACCTCTGCCTGAACCCAGGTTTCTCCTTACGCTTCATCAGGTGGACGGGAGGAGATGGGTGGAGTGGCTGGAGGAGGGCCTTAAGTGGTCACACTCTGGCAGTCAACTAAAGGAGAACTCTTCTTCTCGATCACCTGACCGCACTCCAATTGCATTAAAGTTTCACGGCCGAGCTGCAGGAATGTGGCTAGTGCTCCGTCAGGCCTCTTTAGCTTTGGATTGTGAAGTAGAGACAGAAAGAAAAGAGACAGAGTTAAGATGGAGATCAACATCTTAAAAATAACATGTTTATGAGGAAGAAGCTGATGAAGAAGAGGGGGAGGGAGGGATGAGAGGCAGCCTCGTGGAGCAAAGGTCCTGATCCAAGTCTAGCTTTGGAGCAGATAAGATGAGCTGGACAATACAGCCATTGTCATGTGATCAGGGTGGGATGCATTCTCACACAGATCAAGAGTGGGTGCACGGAGGAGGGAGGGAGGGAGGGAGGGATTCCAGCAGTCAGTCTTTCACAGATAGAGAGGCCCTTTGATGCACCAGGTGAAGGAGGAGGCCTGGCTCGCCACCTTTAAATTATTCATCCCTCGCAGTCAATAATTAAAGTATGTTTTATTAGTACTCACATCCTCCCTTTGTTTAGTGAGAAAATAGTTGTAGCTTTTGTGGCCAGCTGATGCTACAAATGGTTTGTGACCCCATAGCTTCAGGTCAGGGTTGACATGAGCTCAAGTTTTCTGGTGTGCCAACAACTGAAGGGAGAATGACTATTGATGTGTTTTAGTAGGGCTGTCAATCGATTCAAATAGATAATCGTGATTAATCACAAATTAATCACCCATTTTTTATCTGTTCAGAACATTAAAGGGAGATTTGTCAAGTATTTAATAATCCACCTAAAACAACAGGCCGGAGTTTGTAGTTTATCAATAAGTCAAAGACTATCATGTGCTGGAAACAGATATCACTGACGACACCTTCGCTGTAACTTTCCAGCATGATACTTACAGCACCTGACAGCTTCAAGGAGGGTTGCTATGCAGCTTCTATGTAGCTGCAGCTTTTAAATGAGGACTGTGGGAGAACTTAAACAGTGAAGTCAATGGTTGTTGGCCAGTCATTGCAAAGAAGATGTATATCTCAGTGAGGTGCTGCTATGATTTGTTGCAGTGAAAAAGTACATTTGAGAGCAACTGAGAATTTCTATACAAATGTAGATGCTTTTAGTAGGGCTGTCAATCGATTAAAATATTTAAACGTGATTAATCACAAATGATTCACATTTATCTGTTCAAAATGTACCTTAAAGGGAGATTTGTCAAGTATTTAATCCTCTTATCAACATGGGAGTGGACAAATATGCTGCTTTATGCAATTGTAGTATATATATATTATTGTAAATCAATGAACACAACTGACAGATATTGTCCAGAAACCCTCACAGGTACTGCATTTAGCATAAAACTATATGCTCAAATCATAAAAACATCTGTAAAGGAGACTCGTGGGTACCCATATAACCCATTCACATATCTGGAGGTCAGAGGTCAAGGGACCCCTTTGAAAATGGCTGTCAAGTTTTTTCTTGCCAAAATTTAGCACAAGTTGGAGCGTTATTTAACCTCCTTTTCGAAAGCTACAAGCTAGTTTGACATGGTACCGATGGATTCATCAGGTTTAGTTTTATATGATGCCAGTATCTTCACTCTAGCTTTAAAAATGAGCCGCTACAACCTAAAAATCATAAGTTGCGTTAACTCTGCTTTGAATAGTAATTTGTGTTCGATAGGCTTTTGCACTTTGCTATGTTTTAAATTGCATCTCCTCACATTGAAAAATCCAGAATCTGAGATGCATCTATTCTCAGTGGATGTGCAGGGGAGGCGCCAAGTTCCCACAGCATACATGTGAGCTGCATACTGGCAATTGCCTTCCAAACTAGTGATACAGAATGTACATGTGCATTGTGAGATTTAATGAGAACACAGAACTTTGCCTCAGCATATGGGTGCAGAAACAGCCTTCTAATGCCAAACTCTGCACTGTGAAGGTCAAACATCCAGGTAAAGCAACAATGAGTGGAGGAGGGTTTTAAGACATGGACTCATGTCAGTGCACAGGGCATATTAGCCATCAGAGGACCTTGCTTTTAAATGGACTAATGAACACAGGTTTACTTCATAGTCTACATGCAACAGATTTGTCTAATACAGAGTGAAAACAAGTATTGGGCTACAACGCCGTTAGCCTATTCAAATTAAAATGACTGAATTAGCTCGTCTTTCAAGATCAACTGTTGCATTGACAAATATCCGAAATGCAGAGTGCTAAAACAGCTACATGGGTGAGGCAGTTGTAAGACATGCAGACTACAGGAATGAGACTTCCTGGACTCGGAATCTTATCAATTGAGAATTTTGTTTATAAATTGTGACCCACAATATTATGTCAGCATTTAACCCTTCAACTCATCACAGATTAGGATGCTTCAAGTTTAAAGCCAGGCCAGATAATCCCATGTGCAAGTGACGATTCTACAGTAATCAGACCTACCTTGCTTATATACCTCCGGAGTAAGTTATATATAGGCTAGTGCACAGCTTCAGGTTTGACCATCTCCCCCAATGCTACAATCTTGCCTCATGTGAAGGAAAAAACTGATCCGAGTCCATCTGGTCACTTACAAGTTAAAGCTTTATTGGAATTACAAAATGTATGCTCTAAAAATCACATTAACAGCAATCATATTCCCAGAATTTGTAATACAAAATTGTTACAATCACTTTTAGGCCAGTGGAGCTTTTTTTTTTTTTTTTTTTTTAGAGCGCAGTGGGCATACCAGTTATCCCACAAAGATCCTCCCACCCCCACAGAACATGGGCCTAAACCAAGAGACCATGGTTTCCCGGACAAGAGGAACTTTCATATATACTGTATATAGTCCTGCACAGACCAGCAAGACATAACCGTCAAGAGCAGCAGGGCGCGTCCCCGGTGGGTTGGTGCGGAAAAGGTAAAACGGAGACCGCGCTCTGCGCTGCGAAGTGCGCGCTCTTTTCAAAACTAAATCCAAAAATGAGGAAAGTATTTGGTGAAATCCAAAATGTGTCGGAGATAATGAAGTGCGAAAGAACCGCTCTTGGAACAACTTTGCGTGGCCAGTCCAGCCGTGTTGGCAGAGTGCAAAGCGCTGCAGGAGTCCGCTCACTAGGACCAGCCGTGGAGGAGAGAGGCTGCCACCGCCAGCGGCAGCAGCAGGCTGGAGGCGGCGCTCCGACCGCAGCCGTTGTCTTTGGTGGTGTTCATGGTGGAGTTGGGCATCATGGTGACGTAGGCCATCGTCTGGTTCATGTTATCTGTGGTGGTGTTCTGGGCCTGGACCACCTGCAACAGACAAGACATCAGCTCATGTTCTTTTACATATAAAGAACATACAGAACAGTAGCTGGATGCCTACTAGGATTCCTCTCAACACATGGGTACAACATCTGGAAGGACGGAAACCATTTGACCAGTAGGCTATACAATACAAAAATAGTTCCGTGAGTAGAGAGCAAGTTAAAGTGTGTCAAACATGCCTACATCACTAAATTAACAGGCTCATGAAAATCAGGCCTCTCGACTTCACCACAAAGCTTTCCGGAGTTTTAAATGTGTGTTTAAGAAAGGAGAAATCGAACACCAAACACTTAATCCTGTTTTAATTAACCTTATTCCCTGTAAAATCCTAATATGTATTTTATTTATATTTTTAAATTAGCCTACCATTTCTGCCTAGAATCAGTCCATTGCCTACTTAGTGCTACCGTTTAACATGGAAGCTACAGACCACACATTTACGGTTAAATCCCCTTCACTTGGAGAGCCCACCTGGGAGTTTGTCAGGAAGCCGAGGAGACAACTAAGTGAATCAACTTGTTAGTCTCAGCAGAGTTAAACCGGTTGAACCCTCCCCGCAAACTGAGGTTAATATCCACTTGAGGTTTAAGACTAAACAAAGGAGATGAGAGAGTTCACTAACCGGTGATGAGATGAGGTGGACAGCCAGCAGGAAAGCTCCAAGGTAAACTAGACACATCTTGTTATTCATGTCGGAGGGAAGCGTGAACGCTGCTGTCCTCTGGTCCTCTGGTCCTCTGGTGGGTTCGGTAGTGAAAGGATGAATGAAAGAGGAGATGCAGCTGTGCAATTTATACCCCTGGTGACGTCATCAGCCACTCGGCACCACCTGCTGCAGCCTATGTCGTGATGCATTCAGGTGCTGTCGGAAATATATCGACAGCAAGTTAACCGCATCTAATTTACGAAATCCAGTTATCCTCGCCTATTAATGTCATATTTTTTTTCAAATTGAAGAAAGCTGCTGTTTGTCAGCAGACTGTCAAGACTGGGGAGCAACAGTTCGAACCAAACTTGACCGAACCACAGCGCAACATTAACTCCACAATCTCAGAATATGTATTACAATGGAAATATTAGTATGATAATATGTGACCTGTAGGTATTAGTTTTGCTTAAGAAGGTGGAGTAATAGTTGTGACCACTAGATGGTACTGAAAACATTAGTGTCAAGACGGACTCAAAAGCATAAACACAATTCCGGTGGAAACCTTCCAAATCAAATAACCAAAGCACACTGCTGTGTTTCTTCTATCCAGTCCACTCATGTGAGTGTATATTCTGTATGGAGATACTATCAACACAAGTGCTAACATGCCTATCAATAGAATAAATATTATTATATAAAAATAATACTCATTTGCATTTATAGCAGTAGGACTCCCACTGAAGAGTATGGAGATCCCCAATGTGAACACTCTTTATTCTAAACACACAAGACACAAGTCCACTCCACCAGTGTAAAGATAATCATAGACATGCACACAGTTTTGGCAACAACTTTAAAACTAAAACAGCTCCTGTTTTGCAAATATTCTGTGTTTCTGATATTCTGTTTATGTTCGTAGAGCAGATACTATCAATCAGAGGTAATATAATCATTAATAGAAATGCTAATTGTTGTTATTGTTTTAATAATAATAAGTATTAATAGTTGTTATAATATTGGTCTTTTTCTCGTTGAAGACTATGGAGCTGGAGAACCATAGTGGGTCTACTGGGGGGGAGTGGAAACTTGAAGTGTATATTATGAATGCAAGATGATGATGATGGTGATTATTATTATTATTATTATGCAAATGTATTTTTCCTAAGCTGTGGAGTTGTAACCTAGATGGGTTGTAGTTCCTCACTTTGACCACTAGAGGCAGCGGAAACTCAGATTGTCCCCACTTCCGCTAAAAACTTTTCAAAATAAAAACAACTCAATCAGCCAACTATGTTTTTATTCATGTTAATATCACTTTTACCGTGTATTTCCTTCAAAAGAATGCAGTTCAATCACAATTCTGTTATTCCATTTTGAAGACGGATAATTAATGTCCTCCAGCAACCGCGTGCACCACAATACTGTTATAAACGGTTAGAAATGCGACCGACTTTTATTGACCCAACTTGTTTCCGTAGTTGTCCTCCCTTCAATTTCTTCCGGGAAGAAACACAGCATTCCACCGCACGAAGGGCGTAATCCCACACAAGTCCAAAACGAGCCAACAGTTTCCAGTATTCGTGGTTGTGCTTGGCCACAGAGCTAACGTGACCTCGTCTCTCCATGCTGCTGCTGCTGTGCCGGGGTTCGGCAGTAAGCCAGACGCTAGTGAGATGGAGCCGGAGGTCCCACCTCCTCCACCTCCACCGGGCTCTCTCCTTCAGCTCCGTCCGCCGTCGTGGTGTCAGCTCAGGAGAGGAGGCCGGCTCTGCTCAGGGACTGTACCGAGACACGGTGCTCCTTCCCCGGACTGACTTCCCAATGAAACTGGCTGGACAGAAGCTGCTGGACCGAGAACTCCAGATCCAGCAGGTCCGACTCTCCGCTCAAAAACATGTCAAGTGAATTCTGTCCCCTGCTCGTTGACAGCTGGACACATTGTAGCACATGACTTAACATCTTCTCCATGTCTTTAGGGGTCATTCCTCAGTTCGGCATGCATCAGATGCGTCGGGAGGCATTGATTTATTGATTTGCCCCTTTCCCCTCATTGTAAAACAGACAGGCACATTTCTAGATTATGCAGACTGAATACCTGAAGGATCTCGGTTTAAGTATTGACTTGGGTTTGGTGTCACATAACTAAGTGACTTATCACCCTCTAGGTGCGTGTGTTTGTCCATACTTAGATTTGCGCAACTCAAATCTAACCATCTACAATATCCATGGTTATGCACTGTTACAGATAGCTGCTTTTTTATCACATGAGAATAACTTTACTTTTGCAGGAGTGTGGATTTGCAGATTTGTACTCCTGGCAAAGAGAGAGGAAGGCCAAGAAGGAGTTCTGCCTGCACGATGGACCCCCCTATGCCAATGGAGACCCTCATGTAGGACATGCACTCAATAAGGTGATTAGTGTGCTCGTCATGTTTCAGCTATTTCCTACTCTTATGGTGCATTATAACAAAAAATAATCATTGACGTATTATTTGACTGCTGTCTAAGTTTTCTGACAGCTCAAACACTGCCAAAACCATCATTCAATTCACTGTGTCTTGTTTGGTCCAGATCCTGAAAGACATCCGTAACCGCTTTGAGATGCTGAGGGGGCGGCAGGTCCACTACATCCCAGGATGGGACTGCCATGGCCAGCCCATCGAGCTGAAGGCTCTGGGGGAGTTGGGGACCAGCGGCCTCAGTCCCTTACAGATCAGACAGAAAGGTAAAGACGGACAGAAAGCTGGGGGAACGTGACTGTTATTAGATTTCCAGCTGCTGTAACGTTTTCATTCCATCCAGCGCGGGAGTTTGCAGAGGGGGCCATAGCTCGTCAGAAGGCTGCTTTCCAGCGCTGGGGGCTGATGGCTGACTGGGACCAGTGCTACTACACGTATGATGGGGCCTATGAGGCTGCTCAGCTGAAAGTCTTCCAAGAGATGCACAGCAAGGTGGGCAATGATGTGCTATTCAGCAAACCTTGTTTTTGGCTTGGTCTCTATCTGAAAAGGATCAATAACTATTAACCTAAATAGTAACATTAGTAGTTATTGCAACAATATAAAACCAACAGGGAATTACTGTAGAAACAACAGGAACGGGATTGAAACGGAAGTTTGCCTCTCAGTAGCTTATGTTTTCCACACAGTCTTATATTTTTAATAGGGCTGTCAATCAATTGAAATATTGAATCGCTATTAATTGCATTTTTGTTCATAGTTAATAATAATCATGATTAATTGCAAATAAATCTTTCATCTGTTCAAAATGTACTTTAAAGGGAGATTTGTCAAGTATTTAATCCTCTTATCAACATGGGAGTGGGCAAATATGCTGCTTTATGCATGTTTGTGTATATTTATTATTGTAAATCAATGAACAACACAAAACAATGACAGATATTGATCCAGAAACCCTCACAGGTACTGCATTTAGCATAAAACAATATGCTCCAATCATAACATGGCAAACTGCAGCCCAACAGGCAACAACAGCTGTCAGTGTGCTGACTTGACTATGACTTGCCCCAAACTGCATGTGATTATCATAAAGTGGGCATGTCTGTAAAGGGGAGACTCGTGGGTACCCATAGAACCCATTTACATTCACTGATCTGGAGGTCAGAGTTCAAGGGACCCCTTTGAAAATGGCCATGCCAGTTTTTCCTCGACAAAATTTATAGCAAGTTTGGAGCGTTATTTTGCTCTAAAACTGAGCCCTCTACAACCTCTGAAACATCAAATAGCGGCCGAACCCGATGGCAGCCCGTTTTTAAGAGGTTAAAATAGTTAAAGAAATTAGTGGCGTTGGAGCGTTATTTAGCCTCCTTGGTGAAAAGCTAGTGTGACATGGTTGGTACCAATGGATTCCTTCGTTTTTTTCTAATTTCATATGATACCAGTACCTTCAATTTAAATCTGAGCCCACTACAACCTAAAAATTGCAAGTTAATGCGTTAAAGAAATTAGTGGCGTTAAAACAAACGCGTTATCGTATTAACTTTGACAGCCCTAATTTTTAATATAATTTTTTTGTCTTTGTTGTTCTTCAGGGGTTCATCTACCGGGACTACAAGCCAGTCTTCTGGTCTCCTTCATCAAGGTACTGAGTTAGTATGTTTATGCAGAGGTTGCTGCATAGAGGCATCAATATCTTTAATTCATTCTATTCTAGATCAACATATGAATTACTGCTACTGTAGTCTGCTTTAATCCTGTCTCTGGCCCTCTATAGAAGTGCCCTAGCAGAGGCCGAGTTGGAGTACAACCCTGAGCATGTGAGCAGAGCCATCTATGCCACATTCCCCCTGAGCACACCGCCACCTGCGATGGCCTCAGAAGGTAATACAGATGCACACGCATACCGGAAATTCAGCTTCTGACCGGATGAGAAATCTCTTCAATGTATGGGTGCATGTGTGTGTGTGCGTTGTGCACCTCAGCAGGTTTGGAGAGTGTCTCTGTGTTGGTGTGGACCACCCAGCCCTGGACCATACCTGCCAACCAGGCCGTCTGCTACATGCCCAATTCCCAGTAAGCAGCAACACCACAACATGACATTCATACAGAGGCCATCTCCGACTCTCTGCAGACATGGCTCAGCTCTCATTAATGTTTGCAGGTACTCTGTGGTGAAAAGGGAAGACAACTCTCAGCTGCTGTTAGTGGCCACTGAGCGCACCGCAAGCGTGGCAGCACTGCTGGGCACAGAGCTGGAGAGTGTAGGCACCTTCACAGGTAGTGCTTACACACACACACGCACACACACACACACACACACACACACACACACACACACACACACACACTCATCGTCATTGTCTTGTCAGTTACAAACATAACCATGCTAACGTCCCCTGTCCTTCTGTGCCAAGGCTACCAACTTGAGGGTGGGATCTGCAAACACCCCACAGTTCCTGACAAGGAAGTGCAGCTATTGCCGGCCAATCATGTGACAATGGCGAAAGGAACAGGACTGGTCCACACAGCGCCAGCTCACGGCATGGAGGATTACAGCGTGGCCTCACAGTTTAAACTGTCTGTGGTACGTTTACATTTTTAAAATGTCAACCTCTCATGAATCAAGATTCATGAAGAGAATAAGAAAGTTGATTAATTGTTTCAGTCATTTATCAAGAAAGCGAAACATGGTTGACATGACATGTCAACCATGTCTTGTCTTGACTTTGCGTCTCTATTAGGGCTTTCAGTCCATTAAAATATTTTAGCGCATGATTGTCTATACAGTAGTTAATCAGGATTAATCACAAATTAATCACACATTTTTTATCTGTTCTAAATGTACCTTAGAGGGAGATTTGTCAAGTATTTAATCCTCTTATCAACATGGGAGTGGACAAATATGCTGCTTTATGCAAATGTATATATATTTATTATTGGAAATCAATGAACAACACAAAACAATGACAGATATTGTCCAGAAACCCTCACAGGTACTGCATTTAGCATAAAACAATATGCTCCAATCATAACATGGGACAACAGCTGTCAGTGTGTCAGTGTGCTGACTTGACTATGACTTGCCACAAACTGCATGTGATTATCATAAAGTGGGCATGTCTGTAAAGGGGAGACTCGTGGGTACCCATAGAACCCATTTACATTCACTGATCTGGAGGTTAGAGGTCAAGGGACCCCTTTGAAAATGGACATGACAGTTTTTCCTCACCAAAATGTAGTGTAAGTTTGGAGCGTTATTTAACCTCCTTCCTGACAAGCTAGCATGACATGGTTGGTACCGATGGATTCATCAGGTTTTATAGTTTCATATGATACCAGTATCTTCACTCTAGCTTTGAAACTGAGCCGCTACAACCTCTGAAAGATTGATTGCGTTAATGCGTTGAAGAAATTAGTGGTGTTAAAATGAATTAGCATTAGCGCGTTATTACCGCATTAACTTTGACAGCCCTAAACTCTATGTAACTGTGTGTGTGTGTGTTTCTTCCACCAAAGGAGTGTATGGTGGATGAGGACGGCAAGTTCACTGAGCTGGCGGGCCCTGAGCTACAGAATCTGTCTGTGATGACAGAAGGCACTGACAAAGGTACAGCATCATGTATGAAAAGGGGGACACACATACTTGGCCCATGTGGACGTGTGAGTGCATGTTTTTCATATCTTTGTCTGTGTATCATGTTTGCGTTTGCCGGTGTGTGTTAGTGATTTCCATGCTGAAGGAGTGTGGGGCTTTGGTGAAGGAGGAGCAGTGCGTCCACAGTTACCCGTATGACTGGAGGACGAAGCAGCCCATCGTAATCAGGCCCAGTAAACAGTGGTTTATCAACACGGCGTCACTTAAAGACAAGGCCAAGGTAAAGCTGGAAGACATAAATGGTCAGACTAGTTTTTGTTGAGCTCCTATTTTCTTTTGGAGCTCAACTAGTCCGTTACTGGTGCACATGAAGTGATGCATTGTGCTCTTTAGGAAGGGGTCTGGTTTATGTTTAGTGAAAGGGACTCACTTCACTTTTACAGTTTGTTCCAAAGGAAGAAAAAACCTGTGTGTGTGTGTGTGTGTGTGACCAGGAGGCGCTGCAGAAGGTGCGTGTTTTGCCAGAGTCAGCCAGGGGCAGCCTGGTGACCATGCTGGACAGACGGACGTACTGGTGCATCTCCAGACAGCGAAGCTGGGGCGTTCCAATCCCAGTGTTCTACCACAGAGAGACTGGAGAGGCTCTCATCAACACGTAAGCTGAGACACAACACACATGCAGACAAACTGGCTTGGACACATGCTTGGATACACACACATACTGCATGCACACTCCCATTTTATTATGTTATTGCAGACACACACACAAGTGTCTTTCATACTCAGACACACACAAATATGTTATATACTAACATCCATATATTTTATATTATTTTTGGGTGTTTTATTTCCATTTTATTTAGTATTTCTGTTGTCTGATTTGATTTCATTGCAGTCCTGAAATGTTTTCATTTCTGGTTCAGCCATGTAACTTTGTAACTTTGTTTTGAAAAGTGCTGTATAAATAAAGTTTATAATTATTTTTAATTACTAAACATTCCTCCTGTCTCTGCAGACACACGGTATCCCATATAGCAACGCTCTTCAAAGAACAGGGCAGTGACTGCTGGTGGAAGCTTCCTACTGAGACTTTGCTACCAGAAGAGGTGCTCAAGAAGGTGAGTATACTGTATGTGTGTAAGTGTGTATGTGAGATTAAAATCCCTGAATACATTTAATTCTAAACAGAAATGAAGACTCCCACTCAGCATGAAACCTTTTGTGTACGCCTATTGATTGTGTGTTCTACCAAATGTCGAAAGCTTTAAAAAAATGGCCATCACAAGTTAACCAGAGCTCAAAGGGATAATACTTCAAACACACACAGCAGTAAAGCAGGAAAAACAACTAATGATCACTTTGTAAAGCTGTTAAATGTAAATGTATAAAGTAATAGTTTGATATTATTGAATGGGCTCAACATATTTCATATTAACAACAAATAGAATTATTACTAGTAACGAGAACAGATTTTCCCAGTAACAGTTATCTCCCACCCTGCAGCACGGTGGCATCTTTAGTCTCCTGCAGCTCATTGCTTTGGTTAACTCCTCTGATACAGCCAGTGGACACTACTTTACCAGCAGTTTGAGTTTCACTTACTTCTTCTACCCCCTAGTGGCTTAAAAAGTCATCAATATAGCTTTAAACATGATTATGAATTAGGGCTGTTGATCGATTTTAAATATTTAATCGTGATTAATCACACATTTTTTTTTATCTGTTCTAAATGTTCCTTAAAGGGAGATTAGTCAAGTATTTAATACTCTTATCAACATGGGAGTGGACAAATATGCTGCTTTATGTAAATGTATGTATATATTTATTATTGTAAATCAATTAACAACACAAAACAATGACAGATATTGTCCAGAAACCCTCACAGGTACTGCATTTAGCATAAAACAATATGCTCAAATCATAACATGGCAAACTGCAGCCCAACAGGCAACAACAGCTGTCAGTGTGTCAGTGTGCTGACTTGACTATGACTTGCCCCAAACTGCATGTGATTATCATAAAGTGGGCATGTCTGTAAAGGGGAGACTCGCTGGTACCCATAGAACCCATCAAACAGCTATTGTTGTGAACACTTTCACATATCTGGAGGTCAGAGGCTTTAAAAGCTAGCTAGTTGCATTAATGCGTTTCATGAAATTAGTGGCGTTAAAATGAACTGCGTTAGCTCGTTATTGTCGTGTTAACTTTGACAGCCCTGTTATTATTATTATTGTCATCTTAGTTTTCTGTTGGCCAACTAATTAATTAGCTCTTGTTCACTACCGTTCCCTCCATCAGAGTAAAGCAGGTCCAGTGACTGACTACATTCGTGGAGAAGACGTCCTGGACATTTGGTTTGACAGCGGAGCTTCATGGGCTGCTGTACTAGAAGGTACATCAATCTGTCCTATTATGCAGATCATACTAAGTACACATAGATGAGTTCATTTGAATGGGAACTAGCATCTGTGAAATACTGTCAATTCTGATGACCACTACTACAAATTTGACTTATTTTTATTAATAATGGTAGATCCTGCTAGAGAAGATGTTGACTGTTGAAATCCGTTGTCCATATTTGCAATTGCTTTGCCTGCTGATTCTTATCCAGTTTTCATAACCTACAAGACAGTTGATATTGTCCAGTGATGTGATAATGTTGCTCCTTCACACTTCTTTCTGTCTATGTGTTGACACTCATCAGGGTTGTTCTCAGAGTAGCAGCTGTTAATTCTGCCAGCTTTCAAAATGCCTTTAATCACCTCTCCTTTCATTAGTTTTATTGTAGAGAAAAGCTTCTTACACTTACCTTACACAGTCTGCTAATTAAATTGCTTTGCAATGTGTGTTGTAAGCAAAAGCAGTAGCCCGCTGACCACAGACATGGATTAGAAGGCAGTGCAGCCTCAGCATACTAGGGTCACCGTGCTGGGTGTCTGCAACTCAACATTAGTAGAACAGTAGACAATAAAATCAGTGATTCATTTCTATTGCACATACACTCGCACATATCCACCTTAACCTAATCTTGCAGTAAGTCTTCAAACCATACCTACAGAAGTGTGCCAGTATGGGAAAAGATCGATTTATTTTTTTATCTACAGCAGAAACTGTTCCTTTCAACCCTGAAGCAAGTTGTGAGAAATGTTCACTTGTTTTGTGGAATTTTCCAGACACAAGTGCTATTTTTTTAGCCATGCTAGCAGTGTGTACGGAAGCCCTGTGAGGCAAGTGAGAAAAAAAAATTGAGGTGATCCATTTTCTAAGTCTGATCTAAATTGTTGAGTGAACAGAAGGTTTTGCCGGTATAATCTTCCTAAATTCTTTCCTTGTCTGCATCATTTTATTAAGTGTGTGTTTTTGTAATACTCATTTTGACCACAAGAGGCTGAAGTGCACCTCTCCCCTGTGTTCTAAATAGGACTAAAAGCATTCATGTTTTCTTCCAGGTGAGTTTTAATTGCTCCATGTACTCTAAACACAAGGTACATATATTGTGTGTTAGCAAGTTATGTAAATTAAAATTCTCCTGGCAGAAAACATGAATGCTTTTAGTCCTATTTATAGAGAGGCCCAACATGCTACCAAGAACCGAATGCAATGGAGAGAGCTCATTGAAGCCTTTTGTCCCATAGGGGATGAAGAGGAGTGAGTGAGTGTGAGTTTTAGTCCTATTTAAATCCTGGGGTGGTGGTGCACTTCAGCCTCTTGTGGCTGAAATCAGTATTACAACAATACACACTTTTCCACTTGCAAATTTGTTTTTCACCTTTCATTCACAGATAAAAAAAAGTTATCTAGAAAAATTATCTTGGAAAAACTTTTTTTTCCCCATCTGTTTCACAGATTAATTTATTCTAAGTTACTTAGAAAGATTATTCTGGCAAAACCTTTTTCACCTGTTCTTAAAGGTACTAATTTTGAAATTCAGAGCATATATATTGTCTCCACATGGCTCTCAACATGGCGACAGCTGAGCCAGTGGCCAGCAGCTAACAGTGCAAAGAAGGGCAACAGTGCTGACAGAGCTACCAGTGTTAACCTGGGGGGGAAACAGAGGGTGGGTGCTATGCTTCTGTGACGATGCCATCGGCTGGGACGCCGTTATCAGTTGTAACCGCCGTATGAGAGCAGTGGCCATGAGCTAGCCAGTGGGGCACGCTCACATTCACTAACATGCACTAAAAGGCAGGCGCGCCGGCCCATCTATGTCAACAAAGCACAGAGATGCTCTGATTCCAACACACACAGAGGGAGAGTGACTTCATTCTCTGCTCAGGTAGACATTACTCCTCTATATCTTTACATAGACTATAGTTGTTTTTTGATGTTATATTAATGCTCTGGATATCGAATTTAGCACCACTAATATAGCAGCTGTGTAAAGATATAGTAGAGTAGGGCTGCACAATTAATCGAATATTAATCGCAATAACGATTTTGGCTTCCCACAAGTCAATGAACATGATCTATAATAGTTTGAAGGAGATGTTTTCACAGCAATATAAAATAGATAATAGAGAGTGAAATATGACCTGTCTTTCTAACACTACCTCTAAACAGCTTCTAATATAGAATTACAACTACTAATTCCGAGATTTTTGTATTAATGAAAATGAAATCATTTATTTCCTAATCATTTGAATTTTGTGTTTTTATGCAAATAACCACTATAGATGACAATAACAAAGTAAAAGGATAACATTTAGAGTTTTTGAAGGTTGGAATGTAGCACTGCATAGAAGTGAAAAGCAGAGCGTCTGTTTATTTAAATGTAAATTTGTAATACAAATATTTTGTCCCTAAAATTTAGGAATAATCGTTATAAATAATTATGATCTCAATATTGATCAAAATAATCGTGATTAGCATTTTGGCCACCCTCCGGTTCCCCCCCAGGTTAACACTGTTAGCTCTGTCAGCACATTCGTCGTTGTTTGCACCGTTAGCACCGTTAGCTGCAGGCCACAGGCTCACCGTCGCCATGTTGAGAACCATTGAGAGACAATAGAAATGCTCCCAAAACAGTATTAAGAACCTTTAATGCTCTGAATGTCATATAGAGCACCTTTAAATCATAAACACAGGAGAGAAAACAATTTAGATCAAACTTAGAAAATCTCCAGAATTATTTTTTTTCCTCACTGGCCTCTCAGAACTTCCATAGGTGGGATTCTATGGATGGCAAATAATTCTGTGTTATGGTCAGACCAAAACACATACTTCTGAAAATGATTTAGATGAACATTTGTTTGCTTGTGAATCCGAATACAAGACCAAACGACTTGCTAAGGCGGACCTGTTCACTGTCGCTGTTTGGTTGTGTTGTCATTTCCAGAGGAGACGGAGGGAGACACTGAGGAGCCTGAGTCCCGTCTCAGCTGGCTCCCTGCTCCGCTTCGCAAACCTCTGGTCACAGGTCATTTGATCACCCACCTACTGGCCAACACAGCTGCCTCTGTCTCCCAATGTGTCTTTGGCCTTCTCTGTCTTTGTTCTCAGGCTCTTACTCCTGTTGTCTCACTCTGCTTATCCAATGTTAGTTCACACATTTATTACATGCCAGATGAGCATCTCTCATCTTCACTCTACCACTGAACCACACAGCGCCTCTCCAGTGCCTAAATACTGAAAATAGACATTCAGTCCAAGTCAGTAAATTGATTCAAACTCTTTATAGCACATTTGAATGTGCTGTGAGGAGTATTTATGAATACCAAACGTGGAAGAACTCAGACAGCATGAATCTCAACCCCTCTCTATTGTCTTCCTCTCTTTCTGTCTGTGGAAGTTTGTTTTCTTTTTCCAGGAATGGCCCAAACTCTGCACCTCTTTGCTATTTGTTTTGTCTGTGGATTGATTCAGGTTAGAGATGGACGAGGCTGAAGGTTCTCTATGCCTGTGGTTCCATGGCTGCAACACCTGTCTGTCTGTATGAAATCTGTCACCATCTTGAGTTAAGATGGATAAAACAGGCTGTTTTGGGTTATTTGGACATGGTATGTTTATGCATATGCTAAATAGTTGAATTTCTCCACTAACACTGGCTGGTCTCTCTTGTCTTTTCTAGACGTTTCTCTCCTCTGGGACAGTCTTCACATACACTAACCGTTTTGTTTACCTAATTCTTTTTGGGGGCATGACTAGAAATAACTGATTGACCTGTTTTCTGTGTTACCCACCGTCCACTCCTCCTCCTCCAGAGTCAGACTCCAGGGCAGATGCATATGTGGAAGGGAAGGACCAGATTGGAGGCTGGTTTCAGTCCTCGCTGCTCACCAGCGTAGCCGTCAGGAACAAGGCTCCATACAAGTGAGTGCCCCATCCTCTCACTGTGGTGTGAGCTAGCTCACACCACATGGAGGTGTAGTGGCCCTTTTACCATGCTCCATTTCCTAGGCCACTATGGCCCTGTTCACACCTGGTATTAACATGCGTCCTCAGTGATCCCATCACAAGTGAACAGCTCTAAGTACAGGTGTGAACACACTCAAGACGCATTGAGGACGCATTGAGATCAGATCTTCCAGACCACATTCAGAGGTGGTCTGGGCCACATATGACCACATTTTTTTAGCAGTGTGTAGTGAATGTGTCCTGGACCACATTAAGGACCTCCTACTCATCTGATGTCCAGCTGGGATCACCGCGCCCCTCAGGTAAATAAACAGGCAGACACGGGCGCTTGTCAGCCAGGAAACGGCCTTTGTGCTCTACTGTCTGTAGACTAGGCATGCAAAGTGCATTATTATCATACTGTCGGAGTTGTGTCAGTGTTTTTGTTCCGCTGCTTTGCGTGGAGCTGACACCCGACCGCCCGCCTGTTCTCTGTCCTCCCCGGCTCTCTGGAGCTCTGTCCCCCTACAGGCTGTTGTCTGGCAAAAGCAGCGGTCCTCGAGGACTGCCGGTACAATAACCTTTTATTTTGATGTTGATACAATGTACCTAAATTAATGAATATACAGAATATTACTACTGACATTCCTGTAATATTAGGTCACAATGGCTGCTGTATTAGCCATGTGTTTACTACGTGTTTATTTGCATATAGAGCGGGGAAGTGAGATCGGATCACAAGTGGTCACTGAAGACGCATGTGGAGACGCATTCTAATGCCAGGTGTGAACAGACGTACTTAAAGCTGTCCACTTGTGATCGGATCACTGAGGACGCATGTTAATACCAGGTGTGAACAGGGCCTTAGTCTGCAAGGTATCTCAGTTCTGACTCATGTTGTGATTCTTTTCAAACCTTTTTTGTGAAAACCCGATGTATTCACAGGAGGCAGGGAAAACTTGAACGAGGGTTTATTTGAGAAGCAATGACAACATTACAGCAGGTGATTTCCATCAAAGTTACATCTCGCCGGGTCCACTACAGACTGGATGTTCCATACATTATCACACTATCACTGTAAGCTATAATACGCTAGACATAACACGGTCAAAAACTTGTTGCGATCCACCCCAACGCAGACTTCCCATAATCTTCCGAAAGCCTCCTTTTACCCTGCGCACTGAAGAACTGCCTTATGGCACTATATCCTGTCGTAAATAATCGAATGTCTGATCAACTATAAATATGTGCATAATTGGCTCTTACAGTAGGGCTGCTCCCTCTTAGTTGATTAGTCATCTAATAGGTCATTTTAGTCTTAGTCGACTAACATTTCTTTAGTCGATTTGTCATTTTTTAATGCTTTTTTCATGCTGAATGACTTTTTTCCTTATCAGCACATTTCTGGTAAACACCAGATTTAAAGTGGTGATTTTGTGTGATTCTTTGTGGAGAAACTCATTTTACAGATCTGTCAATTAAACAACTAATCAATTAGACGACAATACCGTAACAGTGTTAGTCGACTCAAAATTTTGGCCTAGGGCAGCCCTGGTCAAATAACTGAATAACTGTGAATGACTGTGAATGTGTGTACCAGATACATAAAGAAATAGACTGAATTGTAACTTACATTGTGATACAAACGACTGTAATCTAGTGGTTACACATTCTTCTAACTGGCGTTTGAATGAAAAAAACAGACATCTGGTAGACATTGCCTTAGCGAGCCTAAAAGCTTGTGATTGGTCATTGGTGTAATCGAAATTGACTCTTATCATCCAGAAGTTTATCAGTTTAGAGTTACTGAAATTGTTTTAGTTTAACAGAGTTTATTTGACAAAAAGGCAAAGAAGGCTCTACTACAATACAGTCACACATATTTCAAAAAGAATGGTCATAACTGAAACAGCAGAGATATTCTGGGTCAACCTTCGGGCTGCACGATTTAGAAAAAATATCTTATTGCGATTATTTTGACTGATATTGTGAAATGATTTACAATATTAGAGAGAATGATGATTTTGACATCATTTTCATTGAAAAACATATAAATGATTTATATGATAATGAGTACAATATTAACAAATGTGATTTCCTCCTCATCCTGCGATGTGATAATTGCAGGAGGCCATATTGCGATTTCGATAAAATTTCATTTAATTGTGCAGCCCTAGTCAACCTCCGAAAAACACTTGATCCTACATTTCCCATAATGCAACTTTCTTTCAAAATAGACTCCCCTTGCCTCCTAAATGTCCACTTCTTTCAAAGTCCACACTTTTACATTGTAACGCAGGCCTTCTGGTAAATATTTGAAGTCTCAAGCCCAAACTGGAATAACCCCAATGACATCATCAGACTTTAGAAATCTTCTTGAGAGCCACAGAAGCCCTTTTACACCTGCTTTCACAGGTTAAGTAGCATGAATACTGAACTGAACTTCATGTGTCAAATTGGCAGCGTTCCCTTTTAAGCAACAATTATGGCACAATAATCAAACAATACACATAAATAACAATATTCTATACCACTAAAAAAATTGTGTGTGTGTTTGCGTGTGCGTGTGCAGGTCTCTGGTGGTCCACGGCTTTGCTGTCAGTGAGAAAGGAGAGAAGATGTCCAAGTCTGTGGGCAATGTTGTGGATCCTGATTCAGTCATTAATGGAGGGAAGGTAAGGTCAGGGCAGAGATGGTGAAAACTGTCCTGTTTGGATTTGGTCATATAAAGAAAAACAATATTTGCATCCATTATAAAATGCAGTCCAAATTTATGTGGACAATTAAACCAAATCCCATCTTTTTCCTACTTAGCGTTTGTGTTGTGTAGCCATGCAGATAGTTGTAGTTCTATTGGCCATGGTTTTGATAAATCTGCTGCTGAGACTTTAAAGGGAAAATTCACCACCTTTCATGTGGATGTCCAACCAGTGTTGATGATAAATGTAGTCAATTGAAGCAATAGTGTGTGCTATATTGACAGAGAAAGCTGAGTTATCCTGCTCACAGAGCGGTGCCAACAGTGCCTATATGTACCAGGATGCATTGCGTGCAAGCGTCTGACGCCTAAATGTAGCTTAATTTTAGAGCGTTATTTAGCCTCCTTCCCGACAAGCTAGTATGATATGGTTGGTACCGATGGATCCTGCTACAGCTTCTGAAAGACAGAAAAGTCATTCGGGATCGCCTGCAACCCTGCGGGTCTCAAGGGGTTAAAGATAAAATGATATTTCTATTGAGGGTGCACTGCATTTACTCTTGAAACTTTCGGCTATTGCAATTTTGAATACCGACCACCCTAACCTCAATGAATTAGTTTAAATCCTAAGTCTCATTACTGACACTTTTTCTAATATGTCCCGTCCTTTTCAGGACCCCAGTACGCCAGCCTATGGGGCAGATGTCCTGCGTTGGTGGGTGGCAGAGTCAAATGTCTTCTCTGAGGTTCAGATTGGACCCACTGCACTCAACTCAGCCAGAGACAGCATCAGCAAGGTAGGTACCAGTGCAGTAAGGACATGGTACAAGTGACTGCTTATCTTCTAGGAATGATACTCACTGCTTTTACACTGTTCCTCCACAAGTTGAGAAACACTCTGAAGTTCCTGCTCGGCAACCTGCAGGGCTTCGACCCACGTGTGCAGGCTGTGGACCCCAAAGAGATGCACTACATTGATCAGTATATGTTGCACCTGCTCCGGGAGTACAGCATCAAGGTGTGTTTAGGTGTATAACCTGTTCATCTCAGTCCAAACAGTATCAGCTGCTGACTGAAATGAGTTTACCTGTGGAAGCCTGAAGTGTGTATGTGTCTGCAGGTGACGGACGCCTACAGTGAGTTTGATGCCGGCAGGGCCATCCGCGTCCTCCAAGCCTTCATCACCAGAGACCTCTCCAGCTTTTATTTCAGCATCATCAAAGACAGGTAAAGGTCTGCCACAGCATGAGAACCACAGTTGGTTTAGCTGTGCATGTATTCTTCCGATGGGTTTACTTTGCTTAAAAGGATAGTTTGGGTGTTTCTCAGTGGGGTTGTGAGAGGTTCTTATCCATAGTCAGTGTATTACCTACAGTAGATGGTTGTCGACACAACCCCAGTTTGAAGAAGCAGACAGAAGTACGGAGCCAAAGACAATTGATTAAATATTGAATCACGATTAGTCAAGTATTCAATACTCTTATCAACATGGGAGTGGACAAATATGCTGCTTTATACAAATGTATGTATATATTTATTATTGTAAATCAATGAACAACACAAAACAATGACAGATATTGATCCAGAAACCCTCACAGGTACTGCATTTAGCATAAAACAATATGCTCCAATCATAACATGGCAAACTGCAGCCCAACAGGCAACAACAGCTGTCAGTGTGTCAGTGTGCTGACTTGACTATGACTTGCCCCAAACTGCATGTGATTATCATAAAGTGGGCATGTCTGTAAAGGGGAGACTCGTGGGTACCCATAGAACCCATTTACATTCACTGATCTGGAGGTCAGAGGTCAAGGGACCCTTTTGAAGATGGACATGACAGTTTTTCCTCACCAAAATTTAGCTCAAGTTTGGAGCGTTATTTAACCTCCTTCACTACCAGCTAGTATGACATGGTTGGTAGTGATGGATTCATCAGGCTTTCTAGTTTCATACGATACCAGTATCTTCACTCTAGAAAAAAATGAGCCCGCTACAACCTAAAAATTCAAACTATCTCTTTATGTACCTTTTAAACTCACACATCTCTTTGTCACTCCCTCCATCTATTTCTTTATTTCTGCCCTTTTTCAATCAGGTTGTACTGTGATCCAGAGGACTCGTTGGGCAGAAGATCATGTCAGACCGTATTAGAGGAAATTCTGGATGGAGTGACCAGATCCATAGCTCCCATCCTGCCACATCTAGCTGAAGAGGTCTATCTACACACACCAGGACATGACGGTACGTGTCATGGTTTGTGTTGTGAGTAGGGGTGGAACAGTTCACAGAATTCACCGTTGGATTCATATCACGGTTTTGGGGTCACGGTTTTGGGGTCATGGTTTTCGGTTCCGTTCTGTACATTTATGTTACAGCGAGGAGATCCTGTTCTGATTTCAACATGCTTTTCATTTATTTGGCAAAAATAAGTTAACAAATGTTTGCCTTAACAAAAGTATGGCTTCCATAAGGAACATAAACACTTCCTCATTGTCAAATCTTAATTGAAAGAATAGGTCTTCTATAGTCATTAGTCCAAACAAAAAATGAAACTTTGTTATTTTCATATAAATATGATGTAATTATAGACTAAGGCCATACATTGAAGCATAAGCTCAACCAGAACGATACAAAAAAAAGAATAATAGTTTAATATATGTCTCAATTCCCTGATTATCAGCTCTTAATTGAAAGATGAGTTTTTCCACTCACAAAGTGCAGTATTTGGAGGAATACGGTTGGATTTCTTTGCCACTGTGTTATTTAAAAATATTTAATAAATATAAAACACATTACAGGGATTGTGCTGTTGCCCCTCTCCAGTTTACAATCTGTCACTGCTTGTGTCTTCAGAGAGATGCTCACTGATAAAGGGGGCGCGTCTGCAAGACATAACTTTTTAACTCCCACTCTGAAGTGATGTGGTGGGCAGCCAGTCACAGTTCAGTACCTTCCAGTAGCCCTGGATATCCATCTGTCTGTAGTAACAGCTACGTAGGCTGTGTTGGATAATTCTTTCACAATTCCTGGTCGTGTCTGTTCAGGAATTACTGTGTTGCTTATAAGTGTATAGCGCGGCTCAAGTAACGTTACGTTAATCAAATGCTGAAATCTAGCGTCCTCCACGACTGCATAAGGCTGCATATCTTTCACTATAAACCTCCCCGATGCTGTAGTTGTGTTTTTTGTCTTGTCTGAGTCTGCATGTAGAGGCTGTTTAAATGCTGCGGGGAGAAGGCACCGCTACTCTTTCCTACCCGACTCTCTCCTCCTTACGCTAACGATGGACACACCGGAGTCTTCATAAATGGTTCATCATATTGGAAGTGTTGCTGCTAGCATAAACCACACGTGTTGCACAGTGCTCACATACTCGCCGTTTTCTCCACCACTTTTTTCTGTAATTTTCATGGTAACACTAAATCCGTAATGCTCCCATACAGTAGAGCCAAACGATGCTGGTGGATCCTCTAACTGGACTTTATCGTGTCCACTCGCCATTTCCTAAACTGACTGACAGCCGCACTCTTCACTTCATCCGTGAAGGAGGCTGGGTCACGCTTCATCAACACATGCGCTGTAAAATCTGGTCTGCAGTCGCCGAAATTGAACCAATAGAAACGCACGACCGCAGCTTCAGTTACACTGCGCATGTGTTAAACCCCATATAGACCCATGTCCAACCGTGTCCCAGTTTCCTTCAATAGGCCTGGATTTCTAGTGTGACAATAAACGGGAGCCTAACTCTACATGAAAAAGATACACAATCGGCCTCATAACTTATTTCAAATTAACCGAACAATTCATATACGTCCCGAACCGTGACTAGAGAACCGTGACTAGAGAACATTGACTAGAGAACCGTGACTAGAGAACATTGGCTAGAGAACCGTGACTAGAGAACCATGACTAGAGAACCGTGACTAGAGAACCGTGACTAGAGAACATTGACTAGAGAACCTTGACTAGAGAACCTTGACTAGAGAACCTTGACTAGAGAACCGTGACTAGAGAACCGTGACTAGAGAACCGTGACTAGAGAACCGTGACTAGAGAACATTGACTAGAGAACCGTGACTAGCGGAGTCCATCCCTAGTTGTGAGGCTATTGAAGTTACTCCATTTGACTGCATGGGTTTTCAACCACACAGTCTCTGTAAATAAACTGGGGAAAAAAGGTTGGTAAACTTGTGTTTGGTGGATTATTTCTCTGTTGTTACAATGCTAATGGTCATTGTATTTTACATCGTTGGAAAGCCTGTTTATTTACCTTCACAATGACATCCAACTTGTAAGGATCATGCATTTGTGGGATGAGCAGCACAGCTGATTATGTGGGGAGCGCCCAAGAAAAATTTACCAAAATGCTCCGTCAATGGTAAACAGTGTATTCTCCTGTTGGTGTTGACTCTTGTTTTGAGTTGTTTGGTGGATTGGATGATTGAACTCTCTATCAGTAACAAGGAACAAACAAGACATATTGATTCATTTAATACACCGTCAGGAGCCTCAGTAGCGGTGGAAGATCCATACGCAGCCACAACAGCCTGGCACCTCCTCCTCATGCTGATCACCAACCTGGTCACACGTTGCTGTGGGATGGCGTTCCATTCCTCAACCAGGATTTGTTGCAGGTCAGCCAGCGTGGTTGTGTTGGTCACTCTAACATGTACAGCACGCCCAAGCTGATCCTACAAGTGTTGAATTGGGTTGAGGTGTGGACTCTTGGCAGGCCGTTCCATTCTCTCTACTCCCACATTGTGGAGGTAGTCTGTGATAACCCTGGCTTTGTGGGGGTGAGCGTTGTCATCTTGGAGGATGAAGTTAGGTCCCAGATTGTGGAGATATGGGATCGCCACTGGCTGCAGAATCTCATCCCGATATCTCACTGCATTGAGATGGCCTTCAAGCCTTGTTTTGCCAGTGAGGGAGCTGCCTCCCCCACACCATGACACTGCCCCCACCAAAAGCTGTTACTCCATCGGTGCAACAATCAGCATAGCGTTCTCCGCGTCGTCTCCATACTTTGACCCTGCCATCCAATTTTGGCAGACAGAACCTTGACTCATCACTGAACATGACATTCCCCCACATGTTCAGGTTCCATTGTCTGTGTTGTCGACACCAGCGCAAACGGGCCTGACGGTGAAGGGCAGTCATTGCAGGCTTCCTGGTAGCCTTATGAGAATACACTGTTTACCATTGGCAGAGCATTTTGGAACATTTCTCTTGGGCGCTCCCCACGTAATCAGCTGAGCTGCTCATCCCACAAATGCATGATCCTTACATCATTGTGAAGGTAAATAAACAGGCTTTCCAACCATGTAAAATACAATGACCATAGCATTGGAACAACAGAGAAATAATCCACCAAACACAAGTTTACCAACTTTTCTTTCCCAGTTTATATTGTGTTTGCTCGCTAACGAGAGTATTCACAAACTCTTTGTTTCTGCAGAAGGGGAGACATTATTTAAGAGCGGCTGGATCAAAAGCAGTTCTGTGTGGCGGCGACCAGGATTGGAGGAGGTAGTGGAAGGGGCCTGTGCCATCAGGGACTCCTTCCTGTCTTCCATTCCAGGCAAAAATGCAGCTCAGTACGACCTCACCATCACCATTGAACCCGGTTTGCTGTTTGAACTCATGGAGGTAAATAAACTCACGTATTGACTATTGTTACGTTTCCGACTGAACCGCTAACGTTAGCTAGCAACCAGCAACACGCTATTTAATAGCGAGCCGTCTGATGTTAATGTTCACCTGCCTGACATACAAAGAGTGGCTGTGTGACGGTTGGACTAATAACAAGACTAAAATCCAAGTCTCCAGTTTTATATTAACGTTCTACCTGTTGAGGAATCACTAAGGAAAAAGTGTCTGGCGGCGTCCATCAAGAGGGACTCGCGTAACTTGAACTCCGACCGGAGTGTCAACCAAACAGACCCTAGTCCCCCAAGTCACATCACGCTTAGGTCTGATCTAATGTCAAGAACAAGAATGTACAAACAAAGAGCTTTCTGGCAAACTTTATTCCACCTATTCTCCAGTCCTAAACAGGAGAGCAAACTATTCAGATCAGACTTACCTCTTCTGTAAACACATGTTTACTATCAATATATCATAATTAGATCATCAGTGTGCTACACCCATGTTTGAAATTCAACTTAATGACATGATGTAATGTTTATGATATTAGGTTGTAAATTGTTAGTCTATTTAAAGGGACAGTCTAAATACTAACTCATACCCTCCTCCACTTCCCTCCTAGTCTCTCCAAGAGGAACCCACCTCCACCTCCTCCCAGCTGGCTGAGCTGATGATGGTAGCGCGGGTCAACCTGACCAGTGAGCTACCCCGCGACCTACCCCCAGATGCCCTGCTGAGCCACGGCACCTTCCTCATCAATCTGGAGGGTGAGGAACGTCAGCGCTAAGCTAGTGGTGTATAACGATAATAACGATAGACCAGTCTTAAAGCTAGAGTGAAGATTCTGGTATCATATGAGACTAGAACCTAAGGAATCCATTGGTACCAACCAGGTCATAATGGAGAAATAGGCATGACAGTAACAGAATATTGATTCATATTTGATTAGCGCTGCCTAGTTTGACCGTTTGATCGGAGTTCGCCAGTGATTGACAGCTTCCTCCGTTGAATGAACAGCCAATAGGAACGCTCTCTCTCTGAAATGACCTGTGATTGGTCAAAGTCTCCCGTCACGGGCTAGATGTTCTAAAGCCTGAAAACAGAGCCATGAGGAGGAGCAGAAGTCTAGTTTTCTCTCAGAACACTTGAATTACAATATGCTGAAAGGTTATTATGGGATGTCTGCACAATGATAAATAAATATACTGCCTACTGCAGCTTTAACTGAGCCAAGTGATAACCAGTTTCATGATGCCGGTTATCCATCACTAATGTTAGGTTCAGTCAAGCCAGGTAACCCAAAGAGAGCCAAAAGTAGTTGGACTTTGACAAATGAAAATGTCTGCAGTGAAAAAGGGCTATACCATTGTCGACAAAATTGAATAAGCGATGACTGTCAGTATACTCAGTGTGTGTGTGTGTGTGTGTCTGTGTGTCTGTGTGTCTGTGTCTGGTCAGGTGGTGTTATCCGTGAGGACGGTCCCTACAGTATAGCAGTGGTGCCCACTACTGCTGCCCGGTGCCCGCGGTGTCGCCGCTACACTGCTGATTCATCAGACTGCCTATGCCCGCGCTGCCAGACCATCATTTCACAGGCTCACTGATCCACATCCTGTCACCATGACGACCAGCAAACCTCATGTTGAAGTTCCTCTTGAGGGCTGAATAGAAACCAAGTTTTACAATCCCTGTCGCCACCAGCTGAGAGATGTAAAACCGGTTTTCATTCATTTTGCCAGTTAAGAGAACCTGCAGCTTGGCACAGGGCTGGCATTGGGAAAGAATGGCCTAATAGCAGATAACAAAGCATACTGTCACTAAATGCGCTTCAGGCTTCACTGTTTTATGCACTTACACACTTTCCTAGAACAGCAGGTGTGAGCTCTAAAACCAAAATATGGTATGTCCATATATAATTGTTCCCAATAGAGTGGTGCAGGAATGAGTCCTGAAACCCCGAAATGAGTTAGCATTTAGCACTTCCAGTTCCCTCATCTGGAAGTCAATGGGATTTTTTATGGATATTTAGTAGGGCTGTCAAAGTTAACGCGTTAATGACGAAAAGAGAAGATACTGGCATCATATGAAACTACAAAACCTGATGAATCCATCGGTACCAACCATGTCATACTAGCTTGTTGTGAAGGAGGTTAAATAACGCTCCAAACTTTTGGTGAGGAAAAACTGTCATGTCCATTTTCAAAGGGGTCCCTTGACCTCTGACCTCCAGATCAGTGAATGTAAATGGGTTCTATGGGTACCCACGAGTCTCCCCTTTACAGACATGCCCACTTTATGATAATCACATGCAGTTTGGGGCAAGTCATAGTCAAGTCAGCACACTGACACACTGACAGCTGTTGTTGCCTGTTGGGCTGCAGTTTGACATGTTATGATTGGAGAATATTGTTTTATGCTAAATGCAGTACCTGTGAGGGTTTCTGGACAATATCTGTCATTGTTTTGTGTTGTTAATTCATTTACAATAATAAATATTTACATACATTTGCATAAAGCAGCATATTTGTCCACTCCCATGTTGATAAGAGTATTAAATACTTGACAAATCTCCCTTTAAGGTACATTTAGAACAGATACAAAATGTGTGATTAATTTTTAAATATTTTAATCTATTGACAGCCCTAGTTTTTAATTAGAAAACTGAAATAAGGTCTGTGGTTAACACAAGCTTAAGAGATTTTAAGGTTTTGTTATACAACATAAAATACATCAGTAAATATCCCAATCTTGAATTTTGAAGCCTTGATGTGTCTTAAAAAAGATGGTTACTAACAAGTGGCTAAATGAGACTACTAAAAGTCATCACGCCGAGTGTGGTGTTTTATTTGTGAAGATTATCTTGCTGAACAAAATGTGTAAGTATCATAAACGTGTGTTTGCCACAGAGTTTTTTTCTGCTATAATCGTACACCCAATGGAAACATCCCACTGGCTTTTTGTGGAGGGAACCCAGGGCGATGCTAACTTCCTGATTGGACTACAAAAATATGTCCTCCCTGAGAGAGCATATATGGTATGAGAGAAAAAGCGCTGCACCCAGCGTCTTTTATCAGAGCGCTCTGTCTTTGTGTGCAACTGTTTTTAGCGCTTTTAGTTGAAAATCTGCCAGGGCTTTTCTGCCAGAAAAAAAAAGCGCTATATGGGTGTACAAATGTATAACCAGCATGAATGTGCTGGTTATACATTTGATCTTGTACCATCTTATACAGCATGAGCAAGATTGTTGACTGTATATACAGCTGGGAATTGCAGATATTGACTTGTGTTTTCAGTCTAAAAGGGATGCCATTCACTGGGCCTTTCACTTGTTTTTTATTAAATGTGTAAATACATCAGTAGAGAATTTATATTGGGTGTGGATAAGTTCTTGTTAATGCTTACCATTGTGTAATAAATCCTGTTCCTTGTAAACGTCCCATAAAGGTGGTTTATGAAAAAAAAAATTATAGATTATAAACATATACTACGACATTTTTTTAGGAATTTTTATGACATGCTATACTATTACTTTTTTATATAGAATACTATAGTATGACTTTTTAATGACATTTATAGAATACTATACTATGACTTCTTCATGCCATACAAAACTGCGGCTTTTTATGAAATACTATGCTATGAGTATTTTTGACTTTTTATTACTTGTTATGACATACTATACTGTGACTTTTTTTTTTTTTTTTATGGTATACTATGACTTATTGATGACATACTATACTATGACATGTTTCCATTTTGTATGGCATACTATGACTTATTGATGACATACTGTACTATGACATTACATTTTTTATGGCATACTATACTATGACTATTTTTTTTTACTTTTTTACGAAATAATATACTCAAATCTGTCCACCAGCTGAGCTACTGAACCATAAAGAGGCAAAGGGGCATTTGCAAAAACACATAGGGTAGATTATTTATTATTATATTGTATGTCAAAAGGTTTCATGAAAAAAAGTCATAGTATAGTATGTCGAAAACTTTCCTGAAAAAAAGTCCAGTATATGTCAAAAAACGTTATGAAAAGAAGTCAGAATATAGCATTTCTAAAGATTTAATGAAAAAAAGTCAGAATATAGAATGTCGAAAAATGTAATGAAAAAAATTCATAGAATGTCCAGAAATTTAATGAAAAAAGTCAGAATATAGCATGTCGAAAAATGTAATGAAAAAAAGTAATGGTATTGTATGTCGCAAAATTTTATGAAAAAAAGTCATAGTATAGTATGTCAAAAAACTTTATGAAAAGATGTCAGAGTATAGCATGTCGTAAAATGTAATGAAAAAAAGTCAGTTTAGCATGTCGAAAACTTTCCTGAAAAAAAGTTTAGTATATGTCAAAAAACGTTATGAAAAAAAGTCAGAACATAGCATGTCGAAAAATTTTATGAAAAAAAGTCAGAATATAGCATGTCGAAAAATGTAATGAAAAGAAGTCAGTATGTCGAAAAATTTCATGAAAAAAGTCAGAATATAGCATGTCGAAAAATTAAGTGAAAAAAAGTCAGTTTAGCATGTCGAAAAATTCCCTGAAAAAAAAGTCATAGTATAGTATGTCGAAAACTTTCCTGAAAAAAAGTCCAGTATATGTCAAAAAACGTTATGAAAAGAAGTCAGAATATAGCATTTCTAAAGATTTAATGAAAAAGTCAGAATATAGAATGTCGAAAAATGTAATGAAAAAAATTCATAGAATGTCCAGAAATTTAATGAAAAAAGTCAGAATATAGCATGTCGAAAAATGTAATGAAAAAAAGTAATGGTATTGTATGTCGCAAAATTTTATGAAAAAAAGTCATAGTATAGTATGTCAAAAAACTTTATGAAAAGATGTCAGAGTATAGCATGTCGTAAAATGTAATGAAAAAAAGTCAGTTTAGCATGTCGAAAACTTTCCTGAAAAAAAGTTTAGTATATGTCAAAAAACGTTATGAAAAAAAGTCAGAACATAGCATGTCAAAAAACGTTATGAAAAAAAGTCAGAATATAGCATGTCGAAAAATTAAGTGAAAAAAAGTCAGTTTAGCATGTCGAAAAATTCCCTGAAAAAAAAGTCATAGTATAGTATGTCGAAAACTTTCATGAAGAAAAGTCTAGTATAATATGTCAAAAAACATTATGAAAAAAGTCAGAATATAGCATTTCTAAAAATTTAATGAAAAAAAGTCAGAATATAGCATTTCTAAAAATTTAATGAAAAAGTCAGAATATAGCATGTCGAAAAATTTGATGAAAAAATTCATAGCATGTCCAAAAATGTAATGAAAAAAAGTCAGATTATAGCATGTCGAAAAATTCCCTGAAAAAAAGTCATAGTATAGTATGTCGAAAAATGTGATGAAAAAAAGTCATAAAAGGCAAAAAAGTAAAAAAAAATCCTGGAAAAAAGTCTTAGTATAGTAAGTCGAAAAAATACGTGACAAAAAATTCTTAGTATAGTATGTCAAAAAAGTTCTTGAAAAAAAGACATAGTGTAGTATGTGGAAAAACATCATGAAAAAAAGTCATAGTATAGTATGTCGAAAAATTTTGTGAAAGAAAGTCATAGTGCATGTCGAAAAATGTCCTGAAAACTGAACTAGTCCTTGTTTGAAGTGAGGACTAGCTAAATGTCTTCTCTAAAATTTAGCTGTGTCCCATTTCCATACTAAAGGGTTTGAGTATGTAGTATATTCAAATAAGTCAATATGAAGACTAATTCCACTTGATGTTTGCAAGTCTGTCTCTTAGAAAGTCTGTTTATATACTAATTTAGTATAGCAAATATATTTAGAAATGTAATGCTGTTCAAATTACCTTTTTTTAATCACCATAATGAGGATAAACTGTTTTTCATGAACAGATCTGAACTGTTGCAAAATATTAATACTCAAAGTATTCAAAAATCTTTTAGCGTTTTTCGCTTTTAGTTTTCTTCTAAGTAGGCCTACATTTACTAAAGTAGTGTAGCCTACTTATGTACAATTTTGAGGTAATTAACTTGGTATTCCAAAGATTGATTGACATCCGTTGGTGCACATATTGCATAATTTCCTGATAGTACAAAAGTAAATGGACTGTTTATATTCACCTTATTATTATAATATATTATTCTTTCTTCGCTCCTCTAACTCCTCCTCCCGGCCCTCGCTCCTTTAACTCCTCCTCCCATCCCTCGCTCCTTTAACTCCTCCTCCCGGCCCTCGCTCCTTTAACTCCTCCTCCCGGCCCTAGCTCCTTTAGCTCCGCCTTCCATCCCTCGCTCCTTTAACTCCTCCTCCCGGCCCTCGCTCCTTTAACTCCTCCTCCCGGCCCTAGCTCCTTTAGCTCCGCCTCCCATCCCTCGCTCCTTTAACTCCTCCTCCCGGCCCTAGCTCCTTTTGCTCCGCCTCCCATCCCTCGCTCCTTTAGCTCCGCCTCCCATCCCTCGCTCCTTTAACTCCTCCTCCCGGCCCTAGCTCCTTTAGCTCCGCCTCCCATCCCTCGCTCCTTTAACTCCTCCTCCCGGCCCTAGCTCCTTTAGCTCCGCCTTCCATCCCTCGCTCCTTTAACTCCTCCTCCCGGCCCTCGCTCCTTTAACTCCTCCTCCCGGCCCTAGCTCCTTTAGCTCCGCCTCCCATCCCTCGCTCCTTTAACTCCTCCTCCCGGCCCTAGCTCCTTTTGCTCCGCCTCCCATCCCTCGCTCCTTTAGCTCCGCCTCCCATCCCTCGCTCCTTTAACTCCTCCTCCCGGCCCTAGCTCCTTTAGCTCCGCCTCCCATCCCTCGCTCCTTTAACTCCTCCTCCCGGCCCTAGCTCCTTTAGCTCCGCCTCCCATCCCTCGCTCCTTTAACTCCTCCTCCCGGCCCTAGCTCCTTTAGCTCCGCCTCCCATCCCTCGCTCCTTTAACTCCTCCTCCCGGCCCTCGCTCCTTTAACTCCTCCTCCCTCCTAGCAATTTGGGGATAGATAACTATCTTAGCTTGTGGTAGCTTACCAGACGTCCCGGTTTTTCTGGGACAGTCCCGTTTTTTCAGCTTGTAACTCCCTAAGGAGTGCATTCCTGTCAGTCTTTCACCGGGACGGTGTCTCCATCCTGACCATACTGTCCTCTGAGCTCCACAATGTTTATTCCAATAGTCTGAGGCTGTGGCGAGCAAACTACAAATGTCCTCATATGTGATTTTCAGGACATTTTCGTATGTTGTCCTCACGGTCAATGATGGCTGATGGACGTGGTATTGTAAAACTGTCTCTGGTGAAACCATCCGATCGCCGCAGTGTAACTGCTTACTCGTATGCTTAATAGCACTGCTGGCGCTAAACAAGAAGAACTAACACTTCCACATTCGAACCGTAAGTAAAAAAATGGGCAGGGCAGCATAAGGTGAATAGTAGCTGGTAAAACCCTAAACTAGGACAATTGGCATATAGTCTATACCAGGGGTTCTCAACCTTTTGCAACTGAAGGCCCACTTGTGATTGTCAAAACATTTCCGAGGACCACCTTCCCAAATAAATGAGTAAAAAACATGTTTATACAACAAATAATAAACTGGACTGTAGATATGTGTTATGTCACTGTCAGCTGTAAAGACCAAAATACATATTCTGCTCAGTGAGACACTTGGGCTTGCCTCTGGGAAATAATGAGATCAAGTCGTGGTGGGATGGGTGAGAGGCTGACACGCAGAGTAGCATTCAAAGTTGCTTTCAGTTTGTTCCTTGCCTTTGATTTGTGAGTCACAATGGAAAACCCTGACTCACATAAATAGGTGGTGGTGAAAGGCAACAGAAATTTGATTGCCCGTTTTGACAGAGAGGGATATTGACTGGCAGCCAGTATCCAGAATGAAGCAAGGTCTACTTGTGTGAGCTGAAGCTTCAGGCTGCTGTCTGCTGATAGTTCCATCAGTTCATTTTCCAACACAGTGGAGAGAGCTATGTCTTCTGAAGCAGGGTCATATTTCCTCACCACACGGTTCGGAGCTTTTACTGGCGCAGGGTTGTCTCCCACATCACTTTTTCGCTTTAAAAACCGATCCATTTTGTCTCACTGCATCCGAGAACGTTAGCTAGCTAACAGTGGCAAACACGTTTGTCTCTACCTGATGATGTTTGGTGTTTTTACACAAGGCCTATTGAAGGAGGTTGGGTCACACTTAATCAACGCGCCTTCGGGGTACCGCACATGCGCAGTAATATCTGCTCTGCACTTGCCGAAATTGAGCCGATCGCAACGCACGACCGCAGCTCCAGTTACACTGCGCATGTGTTATACCCAATACAAGACCCGTGTCCGCCCGTGTCTCAGCCTCCTTCAATAGGCTTTGGTTTTACGGCAGCTGGCATCTTACCTCCTTTAGGTTTTACCTGTTCACTTTGCTAAATAATAATAAAAAAATAATCTAGTACCACTGCCTCCGCGGCACACTAGATGGCGCTCTGCGGCCCACCGGTGGGCCGCGGCCCATTGGTTGAGAATGGCTGGTCTATACTGTATGCAGTTAGTAAATCATATGGAATTGGGACACAGCTCTAGTTCTCACAAGGATAAAAGTAAAAACACATACACACACACACTTGAGATGTGATTGTGATGCACTGTGCTATAGGGGTGACCCAGTTTGTACTGAGCTGGAATGAATGCCCCTCAGTCAGTGGATGGAGGAGCTGAGTTAACAGAGACTTCACCCATTGGTCGGCTGGTGTGGAAGAATGATCGGATGACGGATGTTGTCATAGTGCTTCATTACAGACAATGTCCAAAAATAACATATAGAAAGATATTTCATTGTAAAGCATTCTCTTTCCATTGGACAAGCTCAAGCATAGCTCAATCACATAAAACATTTCTTTGTCATAAAAGTTTTTAAAAATCCATTATGAGCCATAAAATATTACAAATACATATTCTGCCTCAACTATTTAACAATGTAGAGCTGCTGGGGTGATGCTTTAGTACAAGAGTTATACGAGACGTTCTACGTGTTAAAAACAAGATCTCCATTACTGGGCTTGTGGTGAGTTGTGTACGTTCTGTATTAGCACTTCCACCACTATCTTTGGCAGTTTGTATTATTTTTCAAAAGTGCAACAGATCAAAATTCCCCTTCATTAGTTATCTATACAACAGTACAGCTCAAAAAGCCTGGCTGTATCATATATATATATATATTCTTGCTTTCATTTTCCTGCTTCAGCTCCACTATTTCCATTATTTCCATTATCAGCTTAAAGTAGTGTTACCTTTAAACATCTTCTTAAATGGCTATTCAGATAGGCAACTGTGCATCCATTAATCCATAGCATATATCTCTATCTACAAATCAGAGTGTGCTGTACAGTCATACTGTCTTACAATGTCAACTCTGTCGGCTTCGCATAGCAATAAACCACTAGTTTCTATAGTGTCTTTAAAACAGAATATCAAGGCCACAGCTAGGAGATTTCCAGAATTAAATTGGGACATTTTGAGAAATGTTATGAGAGGGAAGTTGTAATTTTGAGAAAAAGTTATGTTACACAAATAAAGCCATTATTTTATGAGCAAGTAGTCAATATTTGGAGAATAAAGACACAACTTAAAAAGTCTTAATATTGAGAAATAAAGTTGAATTTTGATTTTACAAGGAAGTTATGATTTAATTCTTATACTATTGTGACATTTCGTTAGAATTCCTAGTCTATTATTATAGCACTGACCTTTTAAAAAAATATTATTATTATAACATTATTATTATTATCATGACATTTCCTCAAAAATGTGCAACCTAATTTGTTGTAAACACAAGTTTTTCCTTTTAAAGTGACTCTCTGTAAATGTACAGGCTAACTCTCAAAGTATTATTACTTTTTATCTCAAAATTGTACAACTTTATTCAACACATTTCATTCTCATAATATCATGAGTTTTTCTCGAAAATCTCAGACTTCATTTTCCCTAGCAGTGGCCCTAACACATTGTCATACAGATTACTTCAAGCCACATCGAAAGCTAAAAAGCAAAAACCTAAAAAATGAGCTCTAGTAGTTAGAAATGTGTATCTTTAAATGCCTTCACTTGATCTAGATGTCAGTGTGATGGAGAGGAAAGAGGAGTGGCAGTTGAGCTGTATGTGTGTGTATATGTTTGTTTTTGTGGTGGTGCATTGAAGTTTATATATTTGACAAATTTTTATTTTTTTGCCTGTAACATATGTGTGTGTGAGTGTGTGTTCAGTGGTTGAGGTTCAGCAGCAGGCTGGGCAGTGTCTTCAGGTCCATCTGAGGCAGCAGCCAGAAACAGTAGAGCAGCAGCCACAGCAGCAGCAGCACATACAGCTCCCAGCTGTCACTCCCCCTACACACACACACACACACACACACACACACACACACACACACACACAGGGACAAAGAGAGGAGAGAGAGCCCAATAAGGTCAGCGGAGACACAAAAAGTAGTACTGCAGCAACCAGGTTTCAGTCATTAGTCATAGAGGACAGAAATGTATTCTCACATTTGTTACAATAAAAGTGAAATATTCATGATACACACATTTACTTTGCATGTTATCATGTGTTGTTCTGATTTAAAGACCAGGTCCTCTGCAGTTTGCATTTCAGCACAAAGTCATATTAAATCAGTCCCCATCAACTAAGTTGAAAAAGTTCCTAAATGTGTGAACTTGACATCTATACCAGATGGCTGCCTTAAAGTGATCATCAGTCATTGCTGGGATGAGGGTCAGTGTATCTTTTGGTCATTTGATTTACCTTTCACAAACGGATATTAAAAAACAAAAAATGAGTAGTTATTTGATTTTCATTTTAAAATACAAAAATTGAAATTGAAATACAAGACATTTTCTTTATCAGGGTCAAAAAGGGATGAACTAGACTTAAAAAAAACAGGTTGATTTTCATTTTCTATTTCTAAAAACAGAAAATAAAATCACTGGAAGACAGAAACGAAAAAAGACTGAGACGAGTGGTCAGGGACCGTCTACAAAGCACAACGCCGAAAAAAGATGCTCTAAAAAAATTCAAGAACTTCACTGTTATAGTACCATCAAAATTACTTCACACATCAATGGTCTCCTCATAGTTGTACTACAACACTTAGTTTGGACAAATACACTTTTGCATAATTTTGGTTAATATTTATTGGGAGAAATATTCAATAACTTCATGGTTATAAAGTGTAGTGCTAACAGACTGTCTTCACACATCAATGGTCTTCTCCTGGTTATACTACAATTGGTTTAGTTTATACGGAAGTTTGCCCGCAACAATGGTCTTCATGGCAACGATACAATAATTCTTTTTTTCAAAATAAGTATTGCAGCATAACCAGGAAGAGACCATGTGTGGAACCATGTTGGTGGCACTACACTTCATAGGGTTAGGGTTAGTTTTAGATTCATAAATCAACCACAGGACATGTTAAAAATGCCCCATCTGAGCACCTGAGCGGACACCATCCCTTTATCTGTAGCGCCATCTGCTGTAACTCTCTAACATCGCCCCCACAGCTCCCATGGGGTCAGAGACCATGTCTCAGCCTTCATGTAATAGCCTTGTCAGCACCCTGTCCCCTATAAATTGATGTAGGCTACGGAGACTTGGGGACTCCGAGAACTGGGCAAGTTGCTGGTGGAGATTGTTGAGAGTGAAGACAAAATAAAGCAAGTTGAAAAAAGGCTCAGTTATCTTCTCCTCTTCAATAATACACATCTAGGAAAGCCATTTCCACTGCAAACCTTCTGTTCACCAAGATCAGCGCTCTCTGTCACAGTGAATGGAACAACGGAAATACAACGGCCGCATGGAATCGGCCCATATTCAGTAGTGAAACAAGGTGACCCTTCCCACCCTCACTCATATCACAAAGTAAAAGAAACAATGTAAACACAGCTACTGTGGGGAATATGAGTAAAGCATGACACAGTCTGATCACTGATACATCCATTTAGTGTTGTGGTGGAGATAAAAACAGGTGAAATCCAGCACTGAACTGTAAATCAAAACCTACACCGGTATCTACAGCAGGACTTTGGTTTAGCCCTTGTGTTAAGTAGAAATCCAACTTTAGCGCGGTTTGTAGTGTAGGTTCAGTTTGTTCAAAATACTAATATTCCAACATGAAAAGATGACTACTAGTCCACCGATAGATTGCAAAACCGTGCGACTAGTAAAAACATGTAGTTGTGAAAGCCCGATGAAGCATACATAACTAAAGCACAGAGGGCAAAGTTCTTACCAAATATCAGAGTCACCTTGGTCAGCTTCTCTGGTCGCTGCAGTCACAGCTGTCCGATTGTCCTGTGAGAGGTCAAACAGAATACAGGGCAAACACTGTCAGTATACAGTATCAGAGACAACATGAATCCAGAAGGAAACGTAGTGTCAAACCGACCGTGGACTCAGTGAAGAGAGCCCCCTTTCTGTGACGGAGAACTGGAGCGATCTGGCTTTCATCCCGTCTCTTGAGACTTTTACTGTCACTCCTGAAAAGACAAAATCCATTAGTTTAGGGCTTAACAAGAGAGAGCAAGACCAGGAAATGCAGTGGGAAAAGCCATTATGAATACTTTGGACCTTTTCCAAATACTAAGAGTAAGAAACCCAAACTAGAAAGCTACTTTCCCATTTTTTGGCCACAGAACTCCATAATAAGCTGAAATTCACACGTGTTTGACATATTGTGGCTTTATAAAGTTCATATGGCTAACATGTTAGCAACTTTATACCATGGGTGTATAAAGAGAACTGGATACAGCTTTGGAGTGGGGGTGTGGTTCATACCTATGTGCTCAGTGGCACATCAAGCCAAAAAAATATGTAAAATGCACTAATAGCTGAATCCAGAGTTATTTCCCTTCCTCCGTTCTACTGCTCCTGCTCTATGGGCAATGGATGAGGAAGATCGCCGGATGATTCGGGTACTTCATCACTCGAGCAGTCGAGCCATTTTGGCTTCATGCAACTCTCATAGGAATGAGTGGGAGCCTCCAACGCTTTGTCCAGTTCTCTTTATACATCCATGGGTATATGTGGTAGGGCTAGCTAGCTAGCTAGTTAGCCTTTGGACTGTGAGAGGGAACTGTCTTAGAGAGAGAGAGAGAGAGAGAGCGAGAGACCACATGTGTGTAGCTACACAATTTGACTCCCACATGAAAAAATAAATTCAGTGAAAACTATTACATATAGAGGCAATTACAGAATGTATTAGAAAGAAATGCTGAGCAGAAGTATTATCAAAAATGGGGTTTAATATATGAAAGTCTGAAGGTTTATACCTTTAATTCCACTGCTGAACATGAACAGAATCAAGCTGTCTTGTATTAATGGATTCAACCACATTACTGTCTGTAACCCCCGTCCCCTTTCTTCTCAACCCGCATAAGGCCTGTCTTCATTCCCATCAGCAGCCCACACATAGAGAACTTTGTTCTGTACATTTCAGGAAATATGTGAGCAAAGTGAGAGAGACCAGGTCAGACCAGCCCCATCCATTGCCATAACACTGGTTTCCCCCAGGGTACCAGGGAGCCGACTAAGAATAGAAAGCCTACCTCACAGGCTCTGTGTTTTCCCTGGCAGAGCCTGACAGCTGCTCAGCCACACTGAGATCACTGCCGTCTGCATCACCGCCCCAGACTCCTCCTATCTGCTCCTCGGGCAACAAACAGTGCTCCTGGGATTTAGATGCTTTCTCTGTCTCCTGGTTGGTCTTCATGATTGCCGAGCAAAAAACAAAGAGAGATAAATCTTTCAGCTGCTTAGTAACGTACAGGAGGGAAAGACATTTCAACAACTACTGGCCAAATGCCAGAAGTCCACAACAATGTATCTCAAAAACCCATTTTAGAACATTGATGAAATTGAATGTGTATTAAAAAAACACGGCGGATCATTTGCCGACAGGAGCAAGTATCAGCGCAGCTGTCCAGTCCAAATAAATGTACAGGTTTGTTTGTTATGAATCATTTGTAAGACTATAGGGTGGCAACCAGCATGGCTTGCTATCCAGCAAACGATTGCGTAACAATCGCTAATTAAGCTTAGGTCATGCTAACAGGAGCTAACTTGGTTCCATTGACTTCTATGGTAAGTAGCTAGCGGGTAACGAGCTAGCTGGCTTTGTCGATCATGTAATATATGTTATTACTTGATATTTGGTACAAATGAAGCCTAGGTTATTTGTTAATCTATGTCAAATCCAACTATGAGGTGGGATCCAAATGATCCTGAATTTTGGGATCAAATTTATCCAAATTTCTGCCTTAATTTTTGAAATACCCAAATGCAGCATTTTGTCCAGATTAAAGGTTGGATTGGATCTCCAAATTGTCAGGATCAGAAATCTTTGGATCTGCTTTGAAATACCCAATTTTCAGATCAAATCAGAATTTAATCCAATCCAACCACTATAAAAATAAATACCGGCCCCAGAGGAAGAATCGTAATGCTTTGTTGGACCTTTTCTCTAGCACCACCTTCAGGCCAAAACTTCTAAGAATTTAAAATGAAAACTTAATTTTAATGGGCAGATTGCCATAAAAGTTACTGAGCACATTCATGCTCTGTAGAGGATAAACCCTCTCCATTTTGGGCACTCTATGAGCTTTCTTGTAGTGCCACCCTCAGGCCAAAATGTCAGTAGTGCAATAAATTACCAAAGAATTTTACTGACCGCATTCATGCTTCCCAGAGGATGAACCCCTGTGCATATAATGACATCTTAACATTTCGTCTGGCATCATCCTTAGGACAAATGTGACATTTGTAGCCCTACAACGGATAAAGCTCTAAAGGCTGGCCCACACTAGAAGATTTTTCAAATCTTAACAGATGTGTAAAATGTGAGAGCCCACACATAACAACATGTTCTGTTCAATTGAACAGTTTTGGTCCTATAGTGTTTGGAGAGCAACAATTTGGCCAAAACAGCACAAAACACACTAACAGATTCATTCATGAACAACAAGAGTCCCCACTTTAAAAAACGGAAATCTCGCAAAATCTCTCACGATCAAACGTGTAACAAAGATGGCGGACGATGGGCAGGAAGAATTAGCGAAGTTTTGCACTACTTTGTACTGAAAATTCAATAAAAAAAGGACAAATAATGGATGAAGTCATGGAGACATGTTAAATAAATAAACACTCATGTTGTTGCCCTAATCTACATTTCTGAGCTCCATCTTACTACTACTTTATGCTTCGTGTTTAGCATTAGATCATGCATTAGCTACGGCCGCCAAGACGACGGTGGTTGTCCTTCCTTCTTCAGTTGACTTGGCTTTTAACTGGCTATCGTTCTTTCCCACAAAGTTGATGTATGACAGTGTAGCTAAGTTTGCTCTGAAGAATCTGTTCAGCTATTCTTCCAGTCCTCTGTAGACAAAACCCCATAATTAAGACTGGGTGATAATTCAATATTATTGCTCATCGTCTCTGCATTTAATCGTACTGCAACAAAATCCTCTTTCTAGGATATTTTTACAATTCACATGTCATAATTTCAGTTCAATTTCTACCACAATCTATCACAGTGTGACATCTTTAATGAATATTTATCTGTAGTTTATTCCGTTTTTTCCCAATAAATAATTCATAATTACAGAGTACATTAGCATGAGTACATCTCAGTGACGAGCTTTCAGAGAGCATCAGTAGAACAGACTGGATGATAACTGTCAGCAGGTCATCTGGTCATTAGGTGAGATATTGTGGAAGTGTGAAATGTCACATTGCTTCATGTTCCTGTTGGACCGTTAGACACACACAGACACACACACACACACACACACACACACACACACACACACACACACACACACACACACACACACACACACACACACGTACACATACACAGACACACACAAACACACACATACACACACATACACGGACACACACATACACGGACACACACATACACAGACACACACATACACAGACACACACATACACGGACACACACATACACAGACACACACATACACAGACACACACATACACAGACAGACACATACACATACACAGACACACACATACACACACATACACAGACACACATACACATACACATACACAGACACACACATACAGACACACACATACACAGACACACACATACACAGATATACACATACACACACATACACAGACACACACATACACAGACAGACACATACACACACATACACAAACACACATACACCTACACATACACAGACACACACATAGTATGTGTGTGTACAGACACACACATACACAGACACACACATACACAGACACACACACATACACAGACACACACACACACACACACACACATACACATACACACATACACAGACACACACATACACAGACACACACATACTCAGACACACACATACACAGACACACACATACACAGACACACACATACTCAGACATACACATACACAGACACACACATACTCAGACACACACATACACAGACAGACTGAAGGCAACAGTTTCTAAGATAACACCTACTTGCGCTACCCAGAAGACTAAGACTTGTGTTGATTTCAATTTGATTTACTTGATCATTTTATCAAGTATCAAGTAAAACTGCAAAACATTCACTCGGTCCAGCTTTTCAAATGTGAGGTTTTACTGCTTTTCTGTTTTACAGTGTTCATCGTATCCATTTGGGGTTTGGATTTTTGTTTGAAAATGTAGGGACCCAGCAGATGGCTGGTTTCAAGTGACCTCATGAACTCAGTAACATGATCCTTGACCACAGGACTCATCTCAGTCCTCATTGGCTACAGTAACATTTCACACCTAGGTGTGAAATTCACACAGAACAAAACCAGAGGAATTTCTTTGTTCCTCCTCTTTCGACTCTTTCCTCTTCACCTCCTCACCCAAGAGGTGAGCCACAGCTCTCTTTCTACTCTTCATCTCATCTCTCCTGACCGGCGAGAGGTGAGCTGCTGTGCTTCAGACCGGAAACAGCTCTGCTCTCTGATTCTATGTTCTGTTAGGAAACAGTCATAGCAACAAAAGGAACCAAAAGGCAGACGACGCGAGGGCCTGCCTTTCACCAGCTAACTTCAAGCTATCAAGCTACTGGAGAGTTAGTACCAAGCTAACCAAAGACGACCTCTTTGACTTGGAACCGCAACTTTAACACATGGAATTACAAACCCTGTTCTTCCATCGGTAACGTACTGGGCCTTAGCATTAGCAATCGCACATGGCTGAGCAAGACAGTTAAACTTTGATTTCTAGAATGTACCTGTATTGATTTGGTTTAATGTTATTCATTGAGTTTGACTCTGGTGATTTATCTGTATCTGATATCTGGGTAGGTGGCTTTGCCACATCTGATGTGTTTAGTTTATGCTTCACATAGACAAGGTCTTGCATGCAAACTAACCATCTTTTCTAACCCACTGCATTATCTGACACACAATAAGATCACATACAGAAACTGTGAATTAGTTAAACATAAACATACAGCTTCAGATAATCTTAACCCCCACATCACCCCCCCTCTCTGTCCTTCTTGAGCACATGTGCTCAGAAGAACAAAGAGGTCATGTGATGACATGCTGACGGCCATCTTTGATTCCGCCATCTTTGATTCCGCCATCTTTGATTCCGCCATCTTTGTAGTTTTACAGTGCTCGCCATTTTGTCTGTAGGCCAAACAGACAGCCTGAGACAAGAAGCCATCTTGTCTAGAGTCGCACGCACGCACACACACACGCACGCACGCACGCACGCACGCACGCACACACACACTGTGTTTGGTTGTTTAGTTTAGTTATTTAGTTAGATTAATATTGTGTTTTGAACCTTTATTATCTTGTAAATAAATGTTTGTGGAATATACATGCTGGTCTCTTTAATGTTGCACAAGAGTGAATAATGCCAACCTCTGCTATGTCAAGAACTCCGATATCCTTCAACCTTTACTATCTATTTTGGTTATAGTTATTAATTTAATTATTAATCAACGTTCCAAATTGATAGTTTGGCATATATAATGAGACTATATCAACGTTTTGGTTATTGGTCCCTGATTCCAGGGTGGTGCCCCGTTTATTATTAATGTTTATTGATAATCTTTATTAATATTAATAATTCTATTATTATTTATTAATTATTTTGCTAATAACCAAAACCTACTACAGTAGAATCCCTACAAAAATAAGATACTTGAATATGTCGTCATTAGCTCTTGGGAACTTGTATTAGGCATTTAAAAAATGTTTTATATATTAAACGATGATGAAGAAATCAGTACATCAATCAAAAATGGTAATAATTTTAATAAGTGCAGTTTCATTTTTCCAAACTTGAGTAACACTAAAATGAAATACTTCAGGTTCACATGCTGAGGTTTAACAGGTATTCGCCCTCTTAATTCAGTGTATTCTGTAACACATGGACTACTACTTCCTATAATAACCATCATTTATCAGTGGTAAATTGATTTTTGTATAAATTTTAGTTATAGTTATTTGACAATGAATGATAATATTTTGCTTATAATAATAATGCTATAATTTATGTTATTTTAACAGTTTATAAACATTACATAGATAGATGGACCACATATTTTAACACTTTGTTAATAACTGGATTGTAAACCGTCTATAAAAATTTTTTGGCTGGCTATTATAAAGATGCAACTGATGATTATAATACCTTGTTAAATGCATAATAAATATTTTGTAAAGCATCTATAATTATCAATTATTTAGAAAAGTTTACAAATCATTTGGTAACCATTAATGAATATTTAATATAGTATATCAAATGTTATGTGTTCAACAATAAACTGATAATAAGTAGTTTACTAATGTAATCAGAATGTAATTGTTATCGTCTCTTATCAGCTATGATACAATATAGAATTTACAAACTAATTATTTCACATTACACAAACAACAACAACAACAAATTATAGCATTACTAATATTTAGTAAATGTTATTAATTATTTAATTGTTTGTTAACAGTAAAATAACTATTAACTAAGTTTCATTAACTATCAATCTACCATTTATAAATGATGGTTATTATAAAGTGTTACTGTGTTCTTATGCAAACGTGTGCTAATTAGCATTAAACATAGTACAAGTACAGCTGAGTGCAGACCCCTAACAATAAGATTTAACAAACAGTAGGGGCTCCATAGCTGAGACTGATGGGAATGTCAATCAGTTTTGCGTGTATCTGGTCATAAACCAAAGTTTTGGACAAATTTACTTTTAGACTAGGCCTGTCTTGATATATACGTCATCGACTTATCGTACGATATATGGACAGGACCTCGATATTGCCCGTTGTGTTTACATGTGTCAACATTTTAGCCTTCATGATGCCAGAATAAACAGCAGGGTTTCCCTACCATTAGAAGAATTGGGCATTGAGCAGACATTGCACATTTTAGTTAACAGAGCCAGAGAGTCCATCTTAGTTATTGTTTTGGTTGTGTGGTTTTATTGTATTTATGTTTTATTTATTTAGAGTATTTTTTATATATTTTCACATTACAATTCCAACATCTGAATATTCTTAAGAATTGTTCAAGTTCATTCCTCTTTGAAAGGTTATACTTGCATTATTATGCTATTATATTATCATTATATCAGTAGCCATCATTGGGCAAAAATTCCATAATAACCTTTCAGCATATTGTAAGTCAAGTGTTCTGAGAGAAAACTAGACTTCTGCTCCTCCTCATGGCTCTGTTTTCAGCCTTTAGAACATCTAGCCCGCGACGGGAGACTTTGACCAATCACAGGTCATTTCAGAGAGAGAGCATTCCTATTGAGCGTTCCTATTGGTTGTTTATTCAATGGAGCCGGCTGTCAATCACTCACAAACTCCGATCAAATGGTCAAACTAGGCAGCGCTGATCAAATATGAATCAATATTCTGTTACTGTAATGTCTATATCTCTCCTCAGATGTTCTCAGAATCATCTTGTAGTGTACCGTTTAGCTGTAAAATGAGAACATTTGTGATGCCACCAGAAATAGGCATTACTGCCCAATTTGAGCGTTTGATCGGAGTTCATGAGTGATTGACAGCTGCTCAGAGACGGCAAGGCTCCAACTTGGCTCCGATTGGTTGTTTTCCTCCGGTCTCTGAAATCTTGCAGATGCCATCAGGAGCACCGGAGGACACAGAGACACATGATATTTTTCAGATTGTGATGGTGGACCGTCCAACTGACAAACCAACATTGCCATCGCTAAAGCCACGCCGCTAGCGTGGCCAATAAAAACTGGTCCGATTGTACTGAGGCACTGCTGAATAAACATACATTTACCTTGTCATTCTCTTGTATCGCATCCACTCCGTCCTTGAAGTCCTCACCCAGCAGGCCCAGCAGTTGGTCAGGTTGAGTCTCTGAAGCTGGCGCTGGCTGGAGAGCAGATACACTCAAAACTGAAGGCCAACTCTGCATTTCAGTATCAGGTGGCTCTGTAAACATGGACTCCTCTTTGTCAGGGTAGAACAGATCCATGGGTTCGATGGGGTCCCCAACCACATCTTCTGTGGGAGAATTTTGATCAAAGTCTGTAAAAAACAAGTCTACGTCTCTGGAAACACTAGCTGGTTCATGACACGAGATCCCTGTCGTACCATTCGGCTTTGAGTTGACTGGATCTAATGTGTTCTGCTGTGTGGACGCAGTTTCATTGTCAGAAAAGGTGTCCCCCAGTTTGCGCGGGCATCCATTCGGTTGATCAGTTGAATCTGTTTCCTGACCCGTCTTCACAGGTTGAGATTTAGCATCCGTAGAAGAAGTCTGAGATTTTGAGTCCTTCTCAGTGTTACCTGTCTCAGAGTCATAGTGAGGAGACTCACATTTGGCTTCACTCGTTGCTGTGGTATCTCTTGTGTCTGACCCACATATGTCTGCATTAGATGATCTGCTGACATCATCTTCATCCAAATGCCGGCTTTCTATGTCCCTTATTTGTTCTGAAGCTGTTGGTTTAACATTTTCTGATACCGGGCAGGAAGGAATGTCAACATTGTCATTGAAGTCACAGCTCAATTCATGAGGACTGTTGACATCTGTGTCAGCTCCCTCTGGCTGATGTACCTCATCAACCCTAGCATGATCTTGTCTTTCTGGGTCACATGTCCCCTCTTTGTCCTGCTCTTCTGGTTCACTGGAAATAGAGATCAGAGGAATATTTATGCCCGAGCTTGGGTCCAGACTTGTTTTTGAAGCTTGGCTGTCGTGGTTGGTTGGATGTGTGTTTGCTGAAGTCTCGGAGCTAAAACTCTGTTGAGCATCTAGGTAGTCTCTTAGAACACCTTCACTTGCTTCATCTACAACCCCTTCACGCCCTTCCTTTAAAATCCCTGACTCCTCTGACAAAGAATCTTTTTTCCCCTCAGACTCCTCAGAGTTATTTCTCTCATTCTGACTTTCAGTTCGACCATTAATTTGTCCTTCATGGTCCTGTGCATTCCAAACGACGTCCACAGCTTTCTTTAAACATTCCGGTTCCCTGCAAGTACTCTCTTCAACACTGGTTTGCCTGACTTGGGACTGGTTTGATTTATCACTTTCAAGGATATTTTCAGCACCACAGCTGGTCAGTTCTTCTGCATCAAACGGTCCAATAGAAGGTTTTTGCTCTCTGCTCTGACTCATATGCATCTGTTTAGAGTCTACTTCTTCTGTAATCTCAGCTTTGCTATGATCAGGCACATGCTCTAGTGCCATATCCTGGTTGTCATTCTCATGGTTTGCCTCTTTCTCTTTCACTACTTCTGCTTGCCTTTTCTCAGAGAGCCCTTGAATTCTCTCCTGAGTGCTCTCCAGTGAGCTCAGTGAGTAAATCCCTTCATCGATATACGACTCAGTAATCGACTGCTCATCAGCGGATCTATCCTCTATGGATAGGACAAGTCCTTCATCAAGAGTCGTGACCTCCACCGGGGTGGCACGATACACATCCCAGGCTGTCCCACTGTCGCACAAAGAACTGTCACTTCGGCTTTCACAAAACTTCTCTGGCATCACCCCACACTCACTCTCCATCCAGGAGTCCGGTGAGCTGATTGCAGAGTCGCCAATTACTGACTCAGTGTTTACAGACTCAGGCAATGATGAGCCCGTGGGCGAGTGAGTGTAAGACAGTTGTGGGGAGTTAGAGGTTGAGTTGGTTAAGACCTCACTGGCAGACTCCTTGGGCTCTTCAACTACACTGCTGGAGATGTCTCCCATGTGGGGGGAATCTGCTAAGAAGTCTTCGCTGGACCACGAGCGAGCTGCAGCCGGCCTGAAGGGGGGTGACTTGGCGCTCCGGTCCTCCGACACAGAGGAAATTAAGATTTTGGGTGGGGGATGAGCACAAGCCCTCTGGAACATGTAGGACCTCTCCTTCACTCTGCTTCGGTGAGCGCTATTCCTTATGTGGGTGGAGTCACTGTCGCGGAAGTTGATTCGGCCCATAGAGACACTTCGTTCAATCAGCTGGCAGGGCTCCTCCGGCTGAAGGAGGAACAAACAAGTTGGTAGAAATCTATCCGTGCTCATATTCAGGGATCTGACGTCAGACACATATCATCCATGCTCTGTAAGGAGGTATTCTTACCTCCTCTATGCCAGGGAAGTGCTCCAGGAACTGTGATACATACATCATGATGGACTGCTCATCTGGGGAATTGATAGACACATCTGGACATGGGCAGATAAAGAATAAAAAACATTGGGGCATTTTACAACATGTTAATTAGGCTGCCTCCTAACAGCTATGACTTACACTTTATAACATAAAAGGGTCGGGATGCACTGATCCGACTTTTTCAGTCCCGATAGCGATATCTGGGCTTTGGGTCGGCCGATACCGAGTACTGATCCGATACCAGTGTTTAATTAATGAGCTGTATATCTCACTGTGTCGAAGTGACTAGGATCATTCTGTTAAAGGCAACATCAGGTCTGACTCCAATATTGCTTTCATAAGTTTGTAAAACAAAATGTAACAAATAAATACACATTTTGTAAATTGTTCTTTATTACTAAAATAATAAATCATACACCAACAACTTAGCAAAAGAAATCTTAAAAATTAACAGAAATTACAATTCAGGTGTAAACCTTTTTAATGCAGCAACAAATTGGTCAAAACTTAAACAGCAATTACAATATCAATACATAACGTATATAGTATATAAACGTAGAATTGAATTGAATAGATCGGCCCCATTGTCACCGATGTTTGATCCAGCTATTTGAGTCAGCATCGGCCGGATATCTGATCCGGAATCGTATCATTGCATCCCTGTAAAAGGGCCGGCAATTTTACATGGTCAAGTCTGAATTAAGGCTGCACGATATATCGTTTTAGTGTCGACATCATGATGTGCGCATGCGCAATAGTCACATCGAGGTGATGTCAGCAAATTAACTCAAACACGTCACGCTACAACTTTTTTGCTGCTTGATTCAAAAGGAAAATTCCCCCGGTTCTCATTTTCCATGAGTGATCCAGTGTTTCTCATTAATCACCTAGAGTCTGTGGTCCCACCACAGTTTCATAATGAACCGGATACAGTTTTACAAGGGCTGTCAAAGTTAACGCCACTCATTTTTTTTAACGCATTAATGCAATTTTGCAATTTTTAGGTTGTAGCGAGCTCAGTTTTAAAACTAGAGACCTAAAGAATCAATCGGTACCAACATGTCATAATAACTTGTCGCAAAGGAGGTTAAATAACACTCCAAACTTACGCTAAATTTTGGAGAGGAAAAACCGTCATGGCCATTTTGAAAGGACCTTCAAACCTTGACCTCTGACCTCCAGATCAGTGAATGTAAATGGGTTCTATGGGTACCCACGAGTCTCCCCTTTACAGACATGCCCACTTTATGATAATCACATGCAGTTTGGGGCAATTCATAGTCACACAGACAGCTGTTGTTGCCTGTTGGGCTGCAGTTTGCCATGTTATGAGTTGAGCATATTTTTATGCTAAATGAGGGTTTCTGGATCAATATCTGTCATTGTTTTGTGTTGTTAATTGATTTACAATAATAAATATATACATAAATTTGAATACAGCAGCCTATTTGCCCTCTCCCATGTTGATAAGAGTATTAAATACCTGACTAATCTCCCTCGGTTAAAATATTTTTTATAATTAAAAAAAATAAAATAAAAAATATGGGATTGATTTGTGATTAATCGCGATTTAAATATTTTAAGTGATTGACAGCACTAATCGCAATATATATCACAGAAAAAATATATTGCAAAGTCATTTTTTTCCCCAATATCGTGCAGCCCTAATCTGAATAAAACCATAGGTCTCTTTTCTGTAAAATGCACATTTGGTTTTGCCTTTTTATATTGTTGAGCAGATGTCTCATGTCAGATGAGCCTTTATAAAAATGGTGTCGCTATTTTTCTCCTCACAGTGCAAGGCAATAGGGGAAAACTCATCTGGAAACTTCATTTATCATAAGACAGTCTCCCTAAATCTTTAACTTTCGTCCATACAAACTGCTAACGAAATGAATATCCATCCAAGTAGTTTACATACAACATGTGAGCAAATGGGACTTAAATGAGAGTCACAACTAACATCCAGTAATTTTCTTGACTATGCCAGGGCACCATTGGACTGTAGAAAAAGGCAGCAGAATTATACAAGGCATACCTAGTAAATTATGAAATTGGAGCAAAAAGATCATCGGGCAATCTAGGGAGCAGCTGCTGGGAAGTGAAAGGGGCCTCTTGCATACCAGATGCCAAAAATTGAATGAGCACTGCAGTTCCATAATGGTCATAACTTTGTTAGATCGATGAAGCCAGAAATGTTACATAGTCTGAAAGGGGCCACGTATAGCTAGTACATGTCGAAGCACTGCTCAACCGTGGTAGGTAAATACCACTGAGCCAATTTGAACTGATTTCTAAAGTTCAATTTAAAGAGAGAAAAAGTCATAATATAACCATATAATAGTAGTCTGTACCTTTTTGCCAAGAATACCACCACTAAAACCACAGCATCTTCTGGCAGTTAGTTTAAATACATAAAGGAATATGCAGGAAGCTAGTCTAGCATTAGCTAATGATATGAATTACCCTCTGCTTCATACATTGGGTGGCTTATCAGAAGGTTCCCATGGCTTGATCCCTACCTCATCCTGGTTTCACATAGAGGCACAACATGACATTTGAATGGGAATAACTATGTGGCTGTTTCCAATGCACGAAGACTACCACTCTTGGGCTTCTTACTCTATAACATAGTTTTGGTTGCACCAATGCAAACATTATAAATGGGCTAGAATGTCCTGGTTAAGCTAATGATCTAATTATCCGAAACCTGTTGCAGAGGTCTAGCTGACGGCCATGTTAAACATGTTACTGTAAAATAGGAACACCTTTCACTTCTACGTTTTACCATCAAGCAAGTACTTCAACATTTTGTACATTGAAACATTTCGATGATCAACTACTAATGTAATGTAATTAGAGCTGTCAATCCATTACAATAGTTCATCGTGATTAAACGCAAATTAATCACACATTTTTCATCTGTTCTAAATGAACCTTAAAGGGAGATTTGTCAAGTATTTAATACTCTTATCAACATGGGAGTGGACAAATATGCTGCTTTATGCAAATGTATGTATATATTTATTATTGTAAATCAATTAGCAACACAAAACAATGACAGATATTGATCCAGAAACCCTCACAGGTACTGCATTTAGCATAAAACAATATGCTCAGATCATAACATGTCAAACTGCAGCCCAACAGGCAACAACAGCTGTCAGTGTGTCAGTGTGCTGACTTGACTATGACTTGCCTCAAACTGCATGTGATTATCATAAAGTGGGCATGTCTGTAAAGGGGAGACTCGTGGGTACCCATAGAACCCATTTACATTCATTGATCTGGAGGTCAGAGGTCAACGGACCCCTTTGAAAATGGACATGGAGTGTTATTTAACCTCCTAACCACCTCTTGAATGCATATAAAAAGTCAACTGTTTTTTACTCAGACTTTATGCATATGGTGGTGTGTTCTTCATACTATGACAGTTTAACCCCTGTATCATGATACTTGTCGTATTGCCAGATTCTTTTCAATACACAGCCCTAGTAAAGTAAAGTATTTTCTTGTTACCCTCAGGCTCCAGGAGGCGTGGGATACCCAGGCTGTAGTGGGCTATCCTGAAGCCGTCCTCCAGATTCTCCTTGGCGGTCCTCAGCAGTGCCTTCCTCATGTCCACCAGGCTGGGGTCAATGGACTTAATGACAGCCAGGAAGGCCAGACCACTCTTCCAGCTCTTCCCAAAGTCCTGCACTGCCACACCATACCTATGACAGGACATATTCAATGGTCAGGGTCAGTCCAGAAAAACCACAAGCAAACTCTAAGAGGCAGACTGCAAGTACACACCAACGGAGCCTGTAAATCATTAGTGGTGGGAAAAAAAATTGTATGATCTTGAAATCCATTTTTTACTGCCAGAATCGATATGTTTGCTTCATTTGAGTTTATGCGGAGGTAGAAGGAAGTTACGGCTTTTATTGTTGTAGTCTGAGTAACGTGACGTCATATCCGTTCTGTATCCGTCAACCAAAACAAACCAGCCGGCCGCCGCGAGCCAAAACGAAAAAGTAGAAAAAGTTGGAGGGTCGTCGTGGATACGACCTGCACCCTCACATGTTAAATCCAGCGTGGTAAACACTACACATCCAGTAAAGGATGGAAACACTTTGGGTTTCACACATTGACAGGAAAAGCAGAGCTAGACATCACGGCTAAAGCTGCATGCTAACTCTGTCACGGACAGGAAACGTTATCGTATGGCGGTAACGTGGCGGTCGAGCCGGCCGTCGCTCTCGTCTCCGTGGTCAAATGGGCCGACGCTACAACTGTAGAGCACCCAGATACTGACATTTCTGTTCTCTGCATTCAAACGGCCCCGATGGAGCTGACCATGGATGGATAAAGAGAACGGAGCTGAATGGAGAGCTAGAGACCACCTTGGAGAAGTTAGAGGAAGTAGACATGTGGGACTACGTCTGGTTTTCAAAATAAGGTGTTAACAAAGGGAACTGTATTTACAAAATACATCTATGGAAATAAGATTGATTGGTTTATATTCACTAGAAGTATATAAAACATTACATGTCCCTTATAAATTAAAAAGAAAATATCACTAATTTATGAGGGAAATGTCTTTATTCTTTGATTTTTGGGTTACTGGAATAATAATACAAATAATACAAATAATACAAATAATACAAATAATAATAATAATAATAATAATAATAATAATAAATAATTCCTGACAATGACTGATATATTTGACTTCAGGACATCTCTGACTACAGACGTGCTGAAAATTAAACATTTTAATGTATTAATTTATATTTTTTTCCAAAGTAAAAGTCCCTAGAAGTGTATGATTCAACTTTTTTCTCATAGTCTAGTGTTAAAAAAGTTAACAAAAATCATAATAAATTGCAACAATGAATTGCATTACTTAAAAATCGCAATACATATCGAATCGGCACCCAAGCATCGTGATAGTATCGAATCGGGAAATGACTTGTCCCTTCTTACTGTTTTGGTGAGGCAGAGCTTGCACTCCATTGTTTGTACCGTATATTCACCATGAAATAATTATTATTGGAGACATTTTATTCAGACTTCTAAGATTAAATGAAACAATCGTGATTGAAAATGGCAGACCACACTCACTTGCGTGTTCGCTTCTGTACCCACTGCAGCAGTTTCTTAATGGCCCTACTGTGTTCTCGCATGGCCGCGGACGCCGACTGTCTCTCGTCTGACGGCGTGCTGCAGTAGGACGCGTCGGAGTCCGAGCTGGTGGGGATGGACGACAGGCTGGAGGAGGAGGGGAACTGGCTCCTGATGTTCCCAGTGAGCTCCTTAATCTGGAAGGAGACAGAGAGTTGGATTATATTCCCCTTTGGTCAACTGTTTTAATCCGTCGATTCAGCTGTTGAGTATCAAATTCAGCCATGTCTCTCAATCAGATTATTTTCCCAAGTGGTTTATGCTGACACTCCGTTGTACTAAACACAAGATCAATCAAACCGTGTTAGAAACTATCCCAGGTATAAAGTAGAATCTGTTCTGGCTTAAGACTCAGTGAAAAGACAACAAACAGGTAAAAGGCCCAGTCAGTAACAGAATTTATTACACCATGGCAACCATGACACCTGATGTAATCAGTTCAACAGATGACCAGCAGAGTTACGTGAGAATCTAAGACCTTAAACCACTCGGAGGATCTTTTCAGAGATGGAATTCCAGAGCAGTTTATTGGTCACGGTTAGTCCAACTCAGCCTGTGAAAACACATGTAACGTCTTCTGTGGCTCCGGACAAGCTTTCTAAAGTCTGACAAAATAACCCTAATGATGTCAGACTACAAATTTAGAACTGAAAGCCTGCATAACAAACGTGTATCGCAAACCAGTTAGCCAAAATGATGTCGTTTCTTATACGTGTTATCATGCAAGATCTTTATATCTTTACACATCAAGTTGTAGAGTCTGAACAGGTTCAAATCTGACGTCTTAAGATGTTCAATATTTACACATTTACTGGAAGCAAACACTTTCCCTGTGAATGAAGGGGGAACAAGACCACTTTCTACATGAATGAGTCCTAAAACCCAGAAGTGAGTCAGCATTTTAGCACTTCCTGTTCCCTCGTCTGGAAGTCGATGGGTTTTTAGTTAGATGTCTGAAATCAGCTGATGAAATTTTAACATTTTGTTCTATGATATAAAATACGTCAATAAATAGCCCACTCATGAATTTTGTAGCATTTACGTGTCTTACAAAAGGCGGTTGCTATCAAGTGTCTAAATGAGACTACTAAACATTATCACGCCGACTCGTCCTCCTTTACAGCCTCGTTGTGGATACTCACGTTCAACTAAATATATAACAGGGGTTACTAGCACTAGCCCGGCCAGAAAGAAAGAACAATGAAAGCACTGCAAATGAAAACTAGTAATAGTAAGAGTAATAGGGAATGGGAATAGAATGGGATCGCAGAGCATTCTGGGGTGCTGCCGCCATTTTTGGAGGGTAGTGTACGTAGCTATGGTGGCTGTCATTATCTGTCACCGGTCTATTCATCTGTCAATCATTCATCATCAGAAATGTATAAAGTACCCGCAGAAGACAAATGCCCATATAAAGAGAAGCTGACAGGAACAAACAGGCAATATATTACAAAACTGAAGTTCATTTATGATACCGATCCTTACACATTAGGTGGACCTTGACAGCTTGCCAAGGCTTTGGCGTTGGCGCCTCTACAGCAATTCAAAAAATGTAAATCTTTGGAGGCCCATGTCCAATTTACGAACAAGTGGGTATAGGAACTTCAGATCTACAAGCCACATGTCAACTACACAATCATCAGGACAAAGATTAACCGAATGCTAACAAACATCGGCTAATCCCACATAATTAATCTACCGGTATCTTGTAAAATGAAATCCATAACATCAGCCTACCTTTGTGTCTGACTGTATACTATATATAGTACATTCCGTCTTTTGAATCCTAGTCACTGTGTAGTGTTTTGTGATCAGCAGTACTTTTGACACTTGAAGTAAACAGCTGCTATCTGCTACTGCTACTAGCAACTCCTATCGACATGAGAAGATATCCTCAGTAGTAGTCAATGCTCAATTCAGTTTGTCATTGGCTAAGCGCTTCATTTAAACTTGACAGGACCAAAAGAAAAGTCAAAAGCGTCTTGGTTCGTCTGTCCACTGTTCCAAGGCTGATGGGTGCAGTAGTATGTGAGATTAGTCGAGGACAGAGAGTAAATGGTGGAGCTGAAGTTACATTTAGGGAAGTGCTGAATTGTTGCCGTTAACTGTTAAAGGCAAGGCTTACAGTAGCTATTACTGTGCTTTATTTCTAACTGGGATGATTACATTCTATCAGACACTGGTAGATTTACCCATCAGTTCTTCTGAGCAGACCAAAGACCAAACCTCTGGAAAAGACCATCAAAGACGATCAGTGGATCTTGTCCATTATTCCCATTCATCCCAGCTCAGACCTGGCAGTGTAGACAGCTTCATAGAGCTGAAAGCCTCCACAATGAGAGGACAGTCTGTGTGAACTGCACAGATAATTGTTTCCTCATGGTGTCTGTCCGAGGCATTGAACCGCAGTGTGGATTACATAAAACTACCCAGAGAGCCGCACTTTGTGAATGGAAAGTCCAAAGGCTGTGAAGCAGACACTTTATTCTTACTCTTGACCTAATTTTGAGTGAAAAGAGAAGCATAGGAAAGGAGGGGGAATGGAAACTTAAAGTACAAATGAGAGAGGATGAATTAAATAGGAGGATAGATCAAAAACTTGGCAGAGAAAATGAGATTACCTGGAAGAAGAGGATGATGTTCCAGATGAGTCCCAGGATGATGGAGGAGTTTCCATCAGCAACATCAGCTGCATCGATGCTGACCAGCTTTACCTGGGGACACATGCATATACAGTATGTGTCAATCAACCAGCAGTAGGTGGACATGTCTTCATGCTTCCTGTTGTGGTACTCACATTTCTCTCCTCCAGGAAAGACAGGACCTTGGCGATGTTGTTGAGTCTGAAAATTCGATGGGAGGACCTCTTGAACCCGTGAAGCTGGAAGATGATTCAGAATGAGAAAAGTGTTATTGAATAGTATCAAAACTGACACAACTACACTTAATACCAGTACTGCTACAGGAGCTGCTACTAGGAGTCTTATACACAACACTGTACACTTCCACATGTGAAATGATCTGGCACTAAAGACAAAGTGTGAGAGTCTGACCAGCTTGCAGCCAGAGAGCTCCTCCAGCAGTGCCATGAGGATGTGTCCATCCTGTATGTCCCGGAAAAGGTCCTGGACCTCAATGGGAGGGTCACACTGAAGATGGAGGGAAAGAAAGATGGAAGAGAAGAGAAGAGAAGAGGAGAGAGGAGAGGACAGGAGAGGAGAGGAGAGGAGAGGAGAGGAGAGGAGAGGAGAGGAGAGGAGAGGAGAGGAGAGGAGAGGAGAGGAGAGGAGAGGAGAGGAGAGGAGAGGAGAGGAGAGGAGAGAATTAGAGCTGCAACGATGAGTCAATTAATCAATAAGTAGTATTAATATTTTAATAATTGATTAATGGTTTTAGCATTTTTAAGCAAATATTTGCTGTTTCTAATTTCTTAAATGAAATGATTTAATGTTTTTCTTCATCATACATAGCAGTATAGTGAATATCTTTCTTAGTATAGAATATAGGATATTTCACAGAAATGGATACCATGAATAACATGTATTTCTTTTTAACCCTCTGAGACCCACAATAGACCCGTTTTTATCTTTTTTTCAGGGGGGTCCAGGGGGTCTTTAGGGGGAGATAGCAGGTCAACAGTAGATGTCACATAGAAGTGGTGTACATCATCTGAAAGCTGGAACCTGCAGATTAATCTGAGATGCAGCTCAGCACTGTGTGTCAAATTGTTCTAGTCATAAATCAGAAATAAACATGAATGAATTGAAGTGTGTAGAACATTATGATAAAAGTATATGATGGTCATCCCCATGCTCTATTATGTCTCATAATAATGTCTCTATTTTTGGGTTGATACCATTTGTTAAACAGATTGGGTGCTAAATTTAACCATTTTTTACCACTCGAGAATTGATAAAAATGATCAATAATCCCTCCAGAATACCCCATTAAGACACCGAGACCTTGAGGAACACCATAGAAAAAGCCATGCTGTGATTTGGGATCAAAAACTTTTTGAGATTTCTGCAAGAATTGTATTTTTTCGGTGATTGGATGGCAAGCATTTCTGTTGTGTAAACTGCTCAGAAACCCCCTTATTGTCAATCTAGCCAGGAAAGCCTAGACCTCTGAATGCTCTAGGTCTCTAGTTTGATCCATCCATCCTCTGAATGCTCTAGGTCTCTAGTTTGATCCATCCATCCTCTGAATGCTCTAGGTCTCTAGTTTGTGGCTGTAAAGTTTCATGAGGCTGGGATTATCCAAGAGGTCACCACAGGTCATTTTATACAGGGAGGTCAATGAAATGTCTCCTATGGGGACTAACATCATCACACATGAATACAGTTGGGCTCATTGGATCCACCAGAGTCTCAGCTTTACAGTGATACCCAATTTATGGAATTCAAGACTGTTTAGGGACCCCAGTATGCAGAAATATTCAGATACACCATTTTAGAATAGAAAATAACCCATTTATACTGCATTAACAAAACTGCATGTGATTATCATAAAGTGGGCATGTATGTAAAGGGGAGACTTGTGGGTACCCATAGAACCCATTTACATTCACATATCTGGAGGTCAGAGGTCAACGGAACACTTTGAAAATGGCCATGCTAGTTTTCCTCGCCAAAATGTAGTTTAAGTTTGGAGCGTTATTTAACCTCCTTCACGACAAGCTAGTATGACATGGTTGGTACCGATGAATTCCAGTTTCATATGAGATCAGTACCTTCACTCTAGCTCTAAAACTGAACCTGCTACAGCCTCTGAAAGACAGTAAAGTCGGTCGGGATCGCCCCCGATCCCACGGGTCTCAGGGTATTGACCAAGATGTGTACACTTTACATGTCTTGGACATTTGGATATTAAAATCAAAATGTGAAATCAAACACACTGACAGTAAACTATGCACATTTCTCATTTATCACTAGTCCCACAGCATGCACTGCCTGAGCCAACATTTAGCCCTGTTATCACAACAAGTCAGTACCAACTCAGGCATTTGTGAACTTGTCTGGACATGATGAATGGGTGAACGGTGGCAGGAGGAGGGGGGGTGAAGTGACTGGAACTTTCCAAGATGACAGAAGACAAATGTATGATTGTTAATTAGTGGGTCAGAGATTTGATGTAGGGCCAAACAGTGAGTAAGAGAAGAGAGGCTCATTGTGTGAGAGAAAACAAAAGGTTTGATCAGACGCTCAGACTCTCAGCTCACCCGGACTCACCCCTGGTCTGGGACTGAAAACAGAGACAGGCTTTCAGTTCATAGAGCAGTCATGTGATATGAGTGGCCTATCAATGTACAGGTGTGTGTTGACATACAGTAAAGCATGACAAGGTGGAGGTAGACTGTACAGAAGTGTGAGGGTTTCTGGACAATATCTGTCATTGTTTTGTGTTGTTAATTGATTTCCAATAATAAATATATACATGCATTTGCATAAAGCAGCATATTGGTCCACTCCCATGTTGATAAGAATATTAAATACTTGACTAATCTCCCTTTAAGGTTCATTTTGAAAAGATAAAAAAATATTTGATTAAATATTTCAATCGATTGACAGCCCTAATAAACACATAACATAAACAAATATTTTGATAAGGATGCCCCTTGTTTTGAAGAATTATGACAAAGACATTCAATTCAATTTCAATTCAATTCAATTCATTTTTATACAGCGTCAAATCACAACAGAATTTATCTCAAGACGCTTTATATATAGAGCAGGTCTATGACCGTACACCATAGTTTAGAGACCCAACAGGATCCACCAAGCGCACTGTGGATAGGAAAAACTCCCCGATTACTGGGAAGAAACCTGGAGCAGAACCGGGCTCTGGGTGGGCGGCCTGAGCCCGGGCAGTCCAGTTAAACTATGTAATGACACTGTTTCTAATTTCCCTCAAACACATCTTTGCCATTTGAGTACTGCAATTTATTGTTATTTAATAGCCCATATATATATATATATATATATATATATATATACCAATAACCTCCAGTTAATTAATATCGACCAATGGATAGGCTGGAATCCAATTTCCACATTAATTTATTTTATTATATTTTATATTTATTTATGTATATTTTCTCCTTCATGATAACGAGGGATGCTGTCACACATTTCAATAAATGTTCAAATAAATAATTAAAGATCTTTATTTACTTATTATATTATTATTATTCTTTTGACAAAATATTGTTTATATGATGGTAATTTGTTTATTTCTAATTTATCAATCACATCTGTGTATTTATTAGGAGTGTCAAAGTTACCGCGCTAATAACGCGTTAACGCAAATTCGTTTTAACGCCACTAATTTCTTCAACACATTATCTTCTTCATCTTGCGATGTTACGGTTGTTGCGGGCTCAGTTTTAAAGCCCCATTGGCACCAGATGAAACTAAAAATAATAATAATAAATTAAAATGATATACCGCCTTTCAGGACCTCAAAGACGCTTAACAATATAGACGGGATGCTGTGTGAAACAAACAGCAGAAAAACAACACACACGGGCGCACACTCGTATACACACACACAGACAAATGGATAAGGGTGGGGGGGCTAGGAGTAGGCAGAGGAGAAGAGATGGGTCTTGAGGCGGGACTGAAATAGTGAGAGGGAATCTAGAAAACCTAAGGAATCTATTGGTATCGAACATGTCATGCTAGCTTGTCGGGAAGGAGGTTAAATAACGCTCCAAATTTACGCTAAATTTTGAGGGAGAAAAACTGTCATGTCCATTTTCAAAGTGTTCCGTTGACCTCTGACCTCCAGATCAGTGAATGTAAATGGGTTCTATGGGTACCCACGAGTCTCCCCTTTACAGACATGCCCACTTTATGATAATCACATGCAGTTTGGGGCAAGTCAGTCAAGTCAGCACACTGACAGCTGTTGTTGCCTGTTGGGCTGCAGTTTGACATGTTATGATTGGAGCATATTGTTTTATGCTAAATGCAGTACCTGTGAGGGTTTCTGGATCAATATCTGTCATTGTTTTGTGTTGTTAATTGATTTCCAATAATAAATATATACAAACATTTACATAAAGCAGCATATTTGTCCACTCCCATGTTGATAAGAGGATTAAATACTTGACAAATCTCCCTTTAAGGTACATTTTGAACAGATAAAAAAATGTGAGATTAATGTGCGATTAATTATGCAAAATCATGTGATTAATTGCGATTAAATATTTTAATCGATTGACAGCCCTAGTATTTATGCATTTATTTGTGTGTCCCATTTGGGCCTCCATACAACCATAGTTTCCAGTCCCTTTCATTAGTTATGTCGGAGCCCACAGCTCATAGTAGCAGAGGAGGGGCCCCTCATCCACCCAGTCATTGTTCACATACAGCAGCTAGCTGGGTGGTTTGGGGAGGAAAACGACCACCATGGGCTAGCTAGACCTGTAACATCACCACCGTTCTCTCAGATTAACACTTTACAGCCTAATGAAACTTTAATGCTGCACACAGGCAGCTCCACACAACCCCATGTATAATTCATAGGGTGAGATGGAGAGACTGCAACTGTTGTTGGATGTACAGCCGCAGTGTAAAACACGTACAGTGAGCCTGGTTGGGCAATCCCAGCTTCATGATACAGTCTGTGGTGAAGACGGAGCTACCCTGGGATGGTGGTAGATGAGAGCTCAGGGAGTGTGGAGACCCTCATTATGGTTTCTCCTCTTGTGTATTTTCTGCAGCCAACATTTCATGAAGCTATCCACAAACCTTTTCTAAATGTAGGTTGATCCATCGGGTGAAAGTCCTCTTCTGAACCAGTTCTCTTTCAACTGCAACACAGAAAGAAAGAGAAGAAAAACAGATTTCAGTCATCAGGAAACTGAAGCTGAGGCCACAGTACTCATCAGTCTGAGGAAGCATGCGAGCATGACTCACCCCCCCGGCTCGCCAAAGGCACATCACCATCACGTATTCCAACAGATAACTGAGATTTTTAACAAGACGCACTCTGCTGCAGTTATCTCCAAACCTTAAACATTAAAGGGCCTGTACACCCACACAGGTGTTTCCACTTATTCTGGCTGATGCAACCCTATACATGCAAATACATGGGGCACAACGTGAATGTGGAACATGCAGACCATGATGTGATGGTGCTGTATATCAAATACAGACGGAACTTTAAAGCATTACATGTTAATGTGTTATATGTCAAGTTATTACAGGAGCCTCCAACGCTGTATCCAGTTCTCTTAATACATCCATGGTGAAAACCCGCTGCACAGGACTAAACATAACAGGACTAACATACTAAAAGATAAGTAGAAATGTATTGTTTGTATTTACAGGGGTAAATAACATGATATTGTTTCTGGATGGGGAGGGGGACTACAGCATGTTTACTGTGGACTTCACTCTGCCCTCCTGAAGGAGCTCTAGTGTGCTAATTCCACACTGACCATATTGGAGAGCCTGCCCTGTATAGTGCTCACTCACAGGGGAACGCAGACGACGATCCCCCCCCCCCACCCCACCCCCCCCCCGTTTCGCAGACAATGCTGGAGTCGGGTTGGTATTCAAGAGACGTAGCTTTAATGCATGAATCTTTGTCAGACACAGGGAGGTGGTGGAGGAGGGAGGGAAGGAGGGAGATGAGAGAAGATAAAGAGGATGACAAGAAGAGGAGATGACAGCCGGGGAAGGAGTGAGAGAGCCCGGGGGGAGATGAACAAGATGAGAGATGAAATGAAGAGTATGTTCAAGAACAATATTAGAAACAACATCGCTACAAACTAAAGGGAAAATTCAACCAATTGTTGGCATCAGGTATCCGATGATGCAAACTTCAATAGACCAGAGTGTGATACAGCGAAATGACTACATGGCATGGCTTCAATCATAAACACTTTCTGTATAACCCATGCCAAATGATCAAGCTTTCAAGCAACTTATCTACAAATAAATCCATCTTTGACTAATAGCAACAAGTTGACCATCCTTCATAATGGAAAGTACGAAAGCCCTGAAAGCCAGAATCTTTTTTTTTCTGGTGATCCATTTTCTAAGTCTGATCTAAAATATTTTCTCTCCTGTGATTATGACTGAAGAACAGCTGAAAACATGTTTTGTATTGCCAGGAGAATTTTTCAAAGTTCCTTTTTTTCTTTGAAACAGGTGGAAATTTTTTAGGCTGATTTTAGTTGTTTGTTTTTTTCTTTGCCTTTCAGTGAAAACAGGTGGAAGATTTTTTTCTTTTAAGGCTGATTTTTCTAAGCATTTGTTGTTGAAAAAGAGAAAAATCAGCCTAAAAAATAAAAATCTTCCACCTATTTTCACTAAGAAGAAAAGAAAAGAAAAGTAACTTTAAAAAATCAGCCTAAATTTTTTTTCGCTATATCGTGAGAGTAGTACATGAAACAGGTAACCTGAAAATAATCATATGCCTCCGGTGTCCTCCGGTGTCCTCCGGTGTCCTCCGGTGCTCCTAACAGCATCTTCAAGATTTCACAGACCGGGGGAAAACTAGCAGTCAGAGCTGATCTGAGGTCTGCTGTCCATCTGCTGTCTATGAGAGCCGGCTGTCAATCACTCGCTAACTCCGATCCAACGGTCAAACTAGGCAGCGCTGATTAAATATGAATCAATATTCTGTTACTGTAATGCCTATTTCTCACCTCACATGTTCTCAGAATCATCTTGTAGTGCACGGTTTAGCTGTAAAATGAGAAAGTTTGTGACGCCGCCGCCATTGAGGAGTCTGTTGAAGGAACGCCAAGTTCCGCTCACATAACCGGAGCACAGCCAATAGGAACGCTCTCTCAATGAAATGACCAGTGATTGGTCAAAGTCTCCCGTCACGGGCTAAGTGTTTTAAAGTCTGAAAACAGAGCCATGAGGAGGAGCAGAAGTCTAGTTTTCTCTCAGAACACTTGAATTACAATATGCTGAAAGGTCATTTTGGGGATGTTTGCCCAATGATGCCAAAAATATACTGCCTACTGCCACTTTAAGTCATAAACACAGGGGAGAAAATCATTTAGATCAGACTTAGGAAATGGATCACCAGAAAAAAAAATTCTCGCTTGCCTTTCAGGTCTTCCGTAGAAGTCTATGTGCACAACACAAAATGACGAAGAAATATTTTAAGCATAATGCCCCGCTACAGCAACCAGAACAGACATGTCAAAGTCGGGCTGCAGCTTCGCCCGCCAGCACTGCCAAACACAATTAATAAATCATAAATCGATCAAGTTCACGTTGTGATTTCTCTCTCTCTTCACCATGGAGAGGGACCATTCTGTAGCTCAGCTTCGGTGGATTGTTTTTGCCATAACTATTGCAGCTAAAGAGAGAAATGTTGATAACGAAGGGTGCCGCTTCCAGAAGTGGAAATTACAATATTCTTTCACTAAAAGCCAAAACGAATGTGTTTGCCTGATTAGCCAACAGTGTTGCTGTGGCTAAGTCAATGTAAAGAGACACTATCAGACAAATCGGGAGCGACCGTGCAGAGAAAGTGAAGCAGCTGGAAGCTGTCTCTGCCTCACAGGTTTGTGAGTCAAATGAAACCAGCACTAAAGCAAGCTATGACGTGGCCGTAGCCAAACGTGGCAAACCTTTTTATAAAGTATGAGTTTATTATCAAAGACTGTGTGATGAAGATGGTGGATAACATTTGCTCCAAAAAAAGCAAGAGTTTGGCTCGTAACACAGTGGCCCAGAGAATAGAAGACATATCATCAGACACTAGGACACAAGTGGGTGACGGGAGTGAATGTTAGCCTGCGATGAAAGCCCAGATACCTCAAACACTGCCCAGTTATTCATTTCTTTGAGAGGAGTTGATGATGACATGAACATAACAGAAGAGCTGCTTGGAGTGGATGTATTCATCTTGAACCTACCATGGAGTAAAGTTAACAACAAAAGCCAGACTTTTAATCAGGAGACCCGTGTTCCAGACCGTTGGTGACGTTATGTTACGTTACGTTAGTGACATCTGTCCCGTGACCATTGTTATGTGTTTTTTAGTGACGTTTGTGATGTGTTTTCCGTAGTTGTATTACGTTGTTTCTGTACGTGTTTTACTTGGTTTACAGACTTATTTTAAGCCCATCCATGATGTTTTCCCTTACCCTAACTAGTGGTTTTCTTGCCTAAACTGCCTAATCTGCAGACATTTGCTTGGCGTACAAATGACACACATAGAGGCTAAAATTCGTACTCATGACATGTGGAATGTTGGTGTAATGTTGTATTTATAAGCGTTCCTGTGAGATCAGGTTGGAAAAAGATAGCTGTTAGTGGACAACACCTGTTCTTTCAATGTGTCACATACGTATTTAATCAACATTTCAGATCTAAAGGTCTTATGGAAGGCTACAGGTTGTCAGCATGAATTAGTTTGCCACTCAGAACTGTAGTGTCTCTCCCTTCTGAGCCAAGAATTGGTAATGACATACTCTGCAGTACCTCAACTGCAGCTGTGACTTTTTAATTTGAGTTACTTACAAATGTTGATGCTGCAACTGATTGATAAGGGATCCAAAAGGATCCGGATTTGAAAAAAGGATTAGATACTGGCTTTGAATTAGATAAGATGCTATCAAACCTACACTGCACTGCAACACAAAGGGTAAAGTGTTGGGACTTAGCTCTGTTTAGAGCCTTACCATCACTAAAGCTATAAATGTACCATTTTTCCTGAGCATAGCAATCAATTTGATTTTGATATATTTAATGTATACAAGCTTAAGTTGTTTCTTGATGGTGGCACTACAGGCATCATTAAGGATTAATCCACTGGAGACCATGAATATTATCAATCCAGACATTTTTAAGGTACTTTCTCAAAGTATTGGTCAAGGGGAAAGCTTGACTTGATGATGGTGCACAACGAAAGGTCAAGGAGTCATCAGCATCATTAGGGACATGGGACATGTTTTAATGCTAGTGCTGACAGGATACCTGAGTTCAGGTACTGAATGCTGTGTTCTAGGACGGGGAGGTGTCAAAAAGACAGTAAAAAAGTGCGGTAGGAATTGAGGTATGACTGGCTAGAACAGCATGAGACCAGAACAGGCAACCGACAGTAGAGTGCCAACGTGAAATGACTACTCTCTTGGCCACTTGCATAAAATCCATCACCAGAGCTCACAATATGGCACATTCATAAGGATACACTCTGAGGTGTCCGAGTGAGTCCGGATACGGTGACCAAATCTTTCATAAAAGTGTCAAACACTCTGAAGCCACTTAAGACACTGTGCACTGAGCGGTCCCTCCCTAACAGAAACCAGAGCTTTGCTTTATATATAATATACCTGGAAAAATTACATCAGCTTACTGCTCATACTAGGCCTCTTTCAAAGTTATGCACAGTTTTATTTTACAAGTCTGACTCTGTGTGTGTTTCCACACGGTGACTAATTATGTAATTACTTCCAAAATAGGTGTTGATAATGTAATATGGAAAATGTCAGCTTTGCAAAAAGGCAAATAAAGCGCTTGTATGTGCTGCAGAGGATCTGTGATCATCATTTCTTAAACTAGGCATACAGTAGAAAGGAAAGCCTGTAAAAGGGTGTTAGCGGTACTGTTTGATCGTTTATTCTGAGGCCCAGCAACATGACGGGGGAGTCCTAATGATACCTCTGTTTACTGCCCTGTTAGCATGTACAGTATGTGCCACTGTATACTAACTTACTATGCATGCTAAGTGAAATTCAAACATTCATCTATTTTTGTTGATTCTGTAGTTTTCTACACATCAGCCCATTCTTCCGAATGTCCAGCTAAGAGATAATAACTCTGAACATTGTTATATGAAAGCAAACAGCATCAGTGTACATCAGTGTCTCATACCAGCTGCAGGAGAACAACAGATATTGGTTGACGGGAGTCCCCAGTTCACCGTCCGGGAGCATTAACTTAGCAGCTATGATGCTGCGTGTAGTGTTGCAGACATGGTAAATGTAATTGTATTTATGTAGCGCTTTTCTAGTCTTCCGACCACTCAAAGCTCTTTACACTACATGTCAGTATTCATCCATTCACACACACATTCACACACTGATGGCAGAGGCTGCTAAGGAGCCAACTTTGCCCATCAGTATCTAATCTATGCCTTCGGGAGCAATTTGGCGTTAAGTGTCTTGCTCAAGGACACATCAAGATGTGACCCGGGCCGGGGATCGAACCACCGACCTTCCGATTGGAGGACAACCTGCTCTATCCTCTGAGCCACAGCCGCTTTCCCAGTAAAAGTTTCCACCGCACGTTTAGTTTAGCAGGTTGTCAGCTGTGTGTCGGCCCGGCGTGACTTTGGCGATTTGCCAACAGACCGTGTGTGTATTCGTGCTCGCCGTAGTCTGCGTAACATTAGAGTGTGTGTGTGTTGGCGGTGAGTGTGAGGTTGTTGGTAGCGTTCTAGCTGTGATCGTAGGTGTAGCAGTGTGTGTACAGTTTATTTGTCGGTGAATAAATGCTACGAAACTACAACTCCTCCGCTCCGCTCAAGCGAGCCGGAGAGACTGGAGACGACTTCCTGTATCCTACAACTCCGGCTCCGCCTCTTAAGGTGGGCTGTTAAGGTGGACCAGCTTTTCTCCTTAAAGTCACGAGCCGCTCCTCTGAGCCGCTCAGTTTTTGAGTTAATTATTAACATTTCTTTTAACCGTTTTAACCGATAGCATTAATCGGTTAAAATGCTTAATGTCGGTTAACGGTTACACGGTTAATTATGGACATCCCTAATATACATGTACAGTATATATGCATATGCACTCAGTCCTCTGGAGAACTGTAGGTCCTTCATCCTCACTTTCTAATGTATGTGGCAATATTCATCTGCATACCCACACGTATACATGGCCATGCATACTTCTCTGGAATATATGGAAATGATTTGCCTCCATTGAGCCACATCGTCTCCAACACGTCCAGATTGTATTCTGGTATTCTTGTTGGGTCTTAAAATATCCTTCAACGAGAGGATGAGTCTGTATAAAAGAGGTAACCCGTGAATTGTACTGCTGTAAAACCTAAAAGGTGGTTTTGAACCTTTAGTTTAAATTAAAGAATTTACCTTTTCCTTCGACTCTGAGTGCTCTGCTTGGTCTTATTTGCTTGCCATGCAAACAGAGGAGACTCAGCTGAGTACACCAACTCTACATGGACACGTTTAGCATGACAACTCTTTTATTACATTTCTGGGTGGAGGGGAGGACACTATCGGAACAAGCAAATATAATTAAGTGGCAATTAGCTCTGGAGGCTATAAATGTACACACATCTATAAAAATAACTAGACAGGCAATGAGTGACTCTTTGTGGGGGTTTTGTGGCGTCAGTGTCTCTTTGCTTTGTGAATCCAACCAAAGCACACAAGTTACCAGTGTTGTATTCCCTCAGAGGGACGGTTAATGGATATGGGACACACAGCATGCATTGTATTCACTATAGCTCCTTCAGACCACATTTACACAGACAAACATTCCCAGCAAAAAGTTGGATCTGGTATTAGTTGAATCCTAAACTTGATTTAATTAGGTAGTCTTGTTCAGATTGAACATATTGTGATAACATTTTTGGTCATATCGTCCACCCCCAGGACCGCCATATACAGAACACCAGGTGAAACCAGTGGAGGATATCTTTGACGTTGATCAATCAAATTGAATGAATGCACCGTTCAGCAGCTGAGAGTTTGGGAGGCACAAGGGGAAGATTTCCATAATAATTCTATTTTGATGGGAGATCCTACTTATGATATAGTTTCTTTCCTTCAAAGTTGCTGTATGCCAGCCTTCAGCAATTTGGGTACGGCTCAGGGATTCAGCAGAGTTCTGGGCTCGCTCAGAATTCAGCTGGGCAGCGGAAAAGCGGTATAGGAGCATCAATAAGAAGAGGAACAGAAGAGAAGGGCGTTCAGGGGGCACGACCAGAGATATGAGAAAAGAAGAGGGGTACTTCTCGGGTGTCAATGGTGCGAAACTTCAGCCCTCCCATCAATACACTGCCCTGTCTGACTCTTTCATTTGAACCTTTCTTTCTAAAGAATTAATAACATTCATCACTAGGGATGTCACGATACCAGTAATCTAGTAGTCGATACCAATACCAGTGAATTTCCACAACTCTCGACACCAACTTCGATACCACGGTAAAAAATGATGAGACTTTATTCCTCAGGTATAGCGCAATGACTGCAAGAAAATAGCAGAGGCTGTACACGCACACACACACACACACACTCTCTATATATATCCTCAGATTGCAAGCAGAAGTTCAAATTCACTGACATGGTGACAGACCATTAGAACATTAAATATTCAGTTCAGTTTGTTCAGTTTTTTCCCCCACGAGTGGGTCCTCTTCTCAGGCTAATCAATGAAGGATCTCTGATCAGTTTTCAGGTCAGTTATTTCCACAAGAGTGAGTCATCTTCTCGAACAAATTAATAAAGGATCTCTGAAAAAGTAAACAAACCCAACATCTCCACGGCGCTGTGTGTGTGTGTGTGTGTGTGTGTGTGTGTGTGTGTGTGTGTGCGTGTGTGTGTATGTGTCGTGCTCCGACACACAGAGGACACACATGGATTCAAATTTCATATGTCAGCCTGAAATCCATGATAACAGTTAGGTTCTTTACTTGTGCTTGCAGTCCAGTCTGACTGGAGTTACACAGGACACTCTCTCTGTGTACCGCAGTGTTTGAGAGTGACCCAGCTCTGGGTTCTGTCTACCCGGGTGCCAATTAGAACCATGGAGACGACTTCTTCCACTCGGATAAAACAGTAAAAAGGAACGCCTGCAGATGTTCTGGAACCACCCACGCAAACCCCAGGCTCACTCTGATCACAGACTCAGGGGATGAAAGACACCAGTGATAGATGTTCCCTGATTATTTTGTATTTCAGCTTCGTTATTCCACCGCACATCATAATCAGACTGAGTGTCTGAATGTAGCCCACGGTAACAGTTAGAATATGAAAAATACAGAAGAGCTCTTTTACTGAAATATTCATGCAGCAGGCAGCTGTGACAGGGGCATCCCTTCAGAGTGCAGCGCTGCATCATCCAGAGGGGTTACATTACTGAAGAGTTCACAGACAGGCTCTTCCTCCTCTTGCCTTTTGGGCTAAATCACCATCTTAACAGTTTGTCATCACCATTTCAGATCTGTAAGGATGGAGGAAAATCCTTGTTTTCAAAAAAATCCTTAAAATAATATATATATATATAAATTAATGTTGTTAAATGATAAACATTGCTAAAAATTAAACTTTTCATATAGATATAACTGTAAAATGCAATATCTGCATGAGATTTTTCTCATAATGTGTCTATATAACAAAACAAAAACAGAATTTTTATTTTGTTATTCATTGATTAAAATATTGAATCACAATTAATCTCATGATTGTCCATAGTCAACTGCAATTAATTGCAAATTAATCGTAAATTTTTTCTCTGCTCTAAATGTACCTTAGAAAGGGAGATTTGTCAAGTATTTAATCCTCTTATCAACATGGGAGTGGACAAATATGCTGCTTCATGCAAATGTATGTATATATTTATTATTGGACATCAATTAACAACACAAAACATTGACAGATATTGATCCAGAAACCCTCACAGGTACTGCATTTAGCATAAAACAATATGCTCCAATCATAACATGTCAAACTGCAGCCCAACAGGCAACAACAGCTGTCAGTGTGTCAGTGTGCTGACTTGACTATGACTTGCCCCAAACTGCATGTGATTATCATAAAGTGGGCATGTCTGTAAAGGGGAGACTCGTGGGTACCCATAGAACCCATTTACATTCACTGATCTAGAGGTCAGAGGTCAAGGGACCCCTTTGAAAATGGCCATGACAGTTTTTCCTCACCAACATTTAGGGAAACTTTGGAGCGTTATTTTAATTCAACTCAGACCAACTGACATTGCAAGAATAAATGTTTAGATGGAACAATATCTGAAAAAGCATGATTACATAACCTGACTCCCAAAGCACTTTATAGAATAATAGCCGTGACGAGACAGAAAGACTCTGGATGGTTAATGGATCATTTACAGGAGAGTCATTGACTCTGTTTCATGTCTTTCTCACTCGACAATGTGAACATTGTCGAGTGAGAAAGACATGAAACAGCTACAGGAAAATCAAATAAACAAATACAGTTGTTCACACTTTTCAATGCTCACAGTATGATCAATTAAACGTCTCTCACAAAAGCTTTTTTCTTCTTTTAACAAGAACAACCTCAACTTCGGATAAAGAAGTAGTTCATCTCAGGTAATTTATGTGTGGTCACATGACTAACATTATGTTCACCTGTTAAAGTTGTTTATAAAGCTATAAAGAACCATTCTAGTGGTTCATGTCTACAAATGATTAGGTGGAATGAAAACTGAAAGATAAGGCGAGGGCCAATTACCATATGATCAGCTGAGGTTACTCCTCAGCTTATCCGTTGGAAAGGGTTAATAAGTCATGGGACGAGAGGAGGAGACTAAACAATATGCTAAGTTTAAAACTCAGAAAGTAACATTTACTTTACATAATCAAACAGTCTGATCTGTCCAGCTTTGAGTGTTATTTTTGTGCTTAAAGCACAAACTTGGATAATAACTTCCAAACTGTCCCAGTTTGTGTGCTCACACAAACCAACATTTTATCCAGGTTACCTAAACCACCTAACTGGTTTAGATAATCTACCCACAACACAAATTTGGTGAATCTGATGCTTTGTTACCTGTCTGATCGTCGGGCTGCTCGTGTTTCTCGCCCCCTTCTGACTTCTTAAGCCATGTTGCTTCAGATCTCAGCTTTTAACTTGGTGAGTACAGTGTTATTTTACTAAAAGTCCCAAGTTGTATACAAATCTGAACTTCCCTCCAAGTCCATGTTCAGACTAATATTAGTATTGTGTGAAAAAACACAGCACCATTCATTTCAACGAAGCCACTAATGCAGTGCAGAGTAAAGTAATGCAGCGCAACCCAAAGCCATGCAACGTAATGCCACGAAAAACAATGCAATACGACGCAACATTACGTAATATAAAGTAACACAACGCAAAGCAACACAATGTAAAAAAACACAGGGTGAAGCAATATAATGTAGAGCAACACACCCACACACTTAATGCAACATAATCAAAGCCATGCAATATAATGCCATGCTACATAACGTGAAGCAACACAAAACAATGTAAAGCACTGCAACGTAAAGCAACACAATTTAAAGAAACACGACATGAAGCAACACAACATAATGCAGCATAACCAAAGCCACGCAATGCTACTTAACATAAAGCAACACAATACAATGTAAAGCACTGCAAGGTAAAGCAATGTAACATGAAGCAATGTAAAGCAAAGCAATGTAAAGCAATGCAATGAAAAGAAAAGCAATGTAAAGCAATGCAATGTAAAACAACGCAACGTAAAGCAACGCAACGTAAAGCAACGCAATGCAGCATAACCAAAGGTAAACAACGCAATGAAATACTACAATAGGTAAAGCAACACAATACAATGTTTGCAATGCAACGTAATGCAGCATAACCAACGTAACACGACGTAAAGGAAAGCAAGGTAAAGCAACACAACGTAAATCACTGTAAGGTAAAGCAACACAACGTAAGGCAAAGCAAGGTAAAGCAACACAACGTAAAGCAAAGCAAAGCAAGGTAAAGCAACGCAACGTAAAACAAAGCAAGGTAAAGCAAAGCAAGGTAAAGCAACACAATGTAAAGCAAAGCAAAGCAAGGTAAAGCAACGCAACGTAAAGCAAAGCAAGGTAAAGCAAAGCAAGGTAAAGCAACGCAACGCAACGCAACGTAAAGCTAAGCAAGGTAAAGCAAAGCAAGTTAAAGCAACACAACGTAAAGCAACGTAAAGCAATGCAATGCAGCATAACCAAAGGTAAACAACGCAATGAAATACTACAATAGGTAAAGCAACACAATACAATGTTTGCAATGCAACGTAATGCAGCATAACCAACGTAACACGACGTAAAGGAAAGCAAGGTAAAGCAACACAACGTAAAGCACTGTAAGGTAAAGCAACACAACGTAAGGTAAAGCAACACAACGTAAAGCAAAGCAAAGCAAGGTAAAGCAACACAACGTAAAGCAAAGCAAAGCAAGGTAAAGCAACGCAACGTAAAGCAAAGCAAGGTAAAGCAAAGCAAGGTAAAGCAACACAATGTAAAGCAAAGCAAAGCAGGGTAAAGCAACGCAACGTAAAGCAAAGCAAGGTAAAGCAAAGCAAGGTAAAGCAACGCAACGTAAAGCTAAGCAAGGTAAAGCAAAGCAAGGTAAAGCAACACAATGTAAAGCAACACAACATAGCGTAACGTTAAGCAGCGTAAAGCAGCGCAACGTAAAGCAACGTAAAGCAACGCAACGTAAAGCAACGCAACGTAAAGCAACGTAAAGCAAAGCAAAGCAACGCAACGCAATGCAAAGCAACGCAAAGCAACGCAACGCAAAGCAACGCAACGCAAAGCAACGCAACGCAAAGCAACGTAAAGCAACGTAAAGCAACGTAAAGCAACGTAAAGCAATGCACTGCACCTGCAAATCAAATCCAGTGCATATCGGTTATTTCTCTGAGACAGATTATTCGACAGCAAAGATACATAGAGAGTAATCTTAACCTTTCTTTTTCTGAATCATCTCTTAATAGTTGGACAACAGAAACAGGCAGATCCTTGTAATCCACTCAGCATGTTTGTGTAACCACTGGTCAATGGACAGAGGGAAGTGCTTGTCCTTGTGTCATTGCCCCTGGACCACACACTGCCTGTTAGCACACACTCACCACTGAAACTCAATGTGCCTTGTTTTCTGCAATCACCATGTCAAAAGCATTTAAATGTATGAGGGTCTATTAACAGCAGCACTATAAACCCTGACCAAGAGTCCTTGAGCAGGACCATATTCAACATTTGCAAACTAACTGCTTCTTTGCACACAGAAACATTACATCTTTTTTGTTTGGAGGATCAGCAGATACAGGAGACTGACTAAATGATGAATGAGTTGTGCACAAACAAGCGACATTCAACATTAGATAAAAGCTTCGGTTACATCAGAGCAATCTCTCAGAGTAGGTTTGATGAGAGAATAATAGCATGCTTTAGAGCATTCCATTAGTGTGGGTGTACTGAAGCCATCACAATATACAGTAGAGTGCTGTAGTTTGGCTTTAGAACACATTTAAGGACATCACAGACATGTTTCCAGGTAATGCTGTGTGAGAAAGAGCGCTTCTATTAATCACTGGTATGTTGGCAGTCAGAGTGCATTTACATGTACAGAGCTGAGTGGCAGGGGAACACCTGAAAACCTTGATGTCCGATTCCAAGGTGGGGCTCATGAAAGGTCAAAATGTAAAACAAAAAATAGGATATGACCTGCAGTAGAGGTGATTTATGTTTTAATCCCAAAATTCATAAATCATGATTCTGCAACAAAGTAACCGTTTCACAATGGTTCCTACCGAGCAGCAGCAGCCGTGGCTGAAAGCTGGAGCCGGTCACAAAGTGCTTCAGGCTGCAATTTTATGGCCAACGAGTGGCTTCAGATAACTGAGACCGAGTCCTCTCAACTTCTCTGTCAACATACAAAGACCCGATTTTTCCACAAGACATTAAGCACTCAATAGTTATTTTCACATGTGCTGTAGGGATGATTTTAAGAAATCCAAGTCAAACTAAAACGGCACTCGGAGAGTGCAGACCTCCGCCAAGGTGCGTAACTTTAAAAACAGCTCCCAGCTGGCGGTACCGTGAGGTGGTCGGCCTGTTATTAACACGGTGTGTTACACTACGTTGTCTCTCATCCCGTCATCTACCGCTTTGTTCTTTCTCACCGCGGACGGACAGCAGCTGCCCTCTGGCAGGCGCTACAGCTCAATGAAAGCCCGCACCTCCAGACTTGCAAACAGTTTCTTTCCCTGGGCCATACGGACACTAAACAAACAATAAATCTGTGCAATATTAATACACTGAATATGAAATACATTTGACTGTGCAATATATTCTCTGATGCAATATATACCTCACGTGCTACTACCTCTGTTTATATTTACTTATTACATCTACATTACCTGTTTTATTCCTTTTATATTTATTTATAACTGTGTGTTTTACCTGTTATATGTTTTACCTGCCTCGTTTAACCTGGTCAAGTATCTGTTTTAAAGCATTGAACAGGAGGGGCAACTGTGAATCTCCTTGTATTTAATACGATGACAATAAAGCTTTCTATTTTATATCATTATTATTATTTAACAGCTGTTTACTACTGACCATGTATGGATGTGATATGATTACTATCTTAAAGAGACTGTTTGTACCTTCTTACATGTATAAATCACCCGGGTCGGTGTCCCATGCGCGCTCGCAAATGGTCGCTCGCGTGTGTCTCCGCTGTTCAGACTCAGACTCCAACACAAACTACAGTGAAGCACCAAAACCTCTTGGTTGTATCTAGTGAAGCCTGTCTGTTAAACAGTGTTGGCCGCGGTCGGAGGACGCGGTCGGAGGACGCGGTCGGAGGACCGTAGCTTTGGTCTCCAGGACCGGAGTCTCTGCTGTACTCTGCTCCTCTGCCTGCCTTCACTCAGCTCGCTCCACTCTCACGTGCATGCTGCTCACTCCACACTGCAGAAGAGTTAGTTTAGCTCTGAGAATATCTAGTGAATGTTCAGTGGACGTTTGTGCAGAAACAACTGCTGCAGCTCCTCCAGACCAACAGAGGTTTCCCGTGTCTTCTGACACAGAGAGAAACGTTATCCTCTCTGACCGGGTTCCAGTGTCTCCCCTGTTCCCTCCAACCGCGGTCGGGAGGCTGAGGCAGGAAAAGCCAACACTAGGATCAGCATTGATTCATGGAGAGACCTTCGTCTGGTCAGCTAACATTACTGCCAAGCAGCTGAAATATAGAGTGATATTGTGCTTTTAGCTGACGTGTGTCTCCTCACTGTGTTGAGCGATGCTCCTTCATGTCTATTTAGAGCGAGCACAAGCGGGAGCAACAGGACGCTGACTTTAGTTGAGTTAACGGCCACAGGTGCCGCTGTTAACAAGACATTTCTGATTCTTACAGACAGTCCCTTTAAAGGGTTTACTATCTTAAAGTCTTTGTAAAACATATTTACTTGTTGGATTTTCCACTGTGAAATGTTTCCAAACGGCTGACCTTTTCCTCGCTCTGACTACCGCTACACTCTCCACTAGCACCACACTGTGGTTGTTGGCTATCGTCACGTGACAAACTAGCTGCAATCAGTTCGTCTTCGCTGCTCTCAAACAGTAGTTACCTGTGGCGGCCATGACACATTCCGGGGCGACAGCACAGTGTTGGAGTGGCGAAGAGAAATTGATTTTCAGTTAAACAAGTTGATTTTTTTCTGGATTAATAAAGTATTGGATCAGTGCATAAGCTGGCGTACTCGCCGATACCTGATCCTGAATTTAAGGCAGCATCAGACGTATTTCGGATACGGCTATTGGTATCAATATAATGGGAGTATACTTGCTTGACAGGAGTCAGTTAAGGTGAAGGTCACTTGTTTTTCCCCGTGCACCTAGGCCCAACCTCCTTACCAAAATATGGATTTCTGTGGATGATGTCAGCGACTCTACATCCATGTGTTTCTACAGCCTGTGGTTCAGGGCTCAGTTAAATCCACTGAGTGTTATTGTATCCTCAGAAGCATGATGGTGTGTGTTTACAGTGAGGGGAGAAGACAAAGATCTTCTGAGCTCCTTGACTTGCAGACACAGCATACAACACGTGATAATGGCTTTCTGATCCCTGAGATCAAATCAGAGAAACCGCCTTCCAGAAAGTTCCTGTCTGAACTGTTTAACTGACTGAACAGAGAGCTCAACTCAATACACGCTGAATGATGTCATCCTGCATCAAACATCAGCCACATTCCAGCAGATTACACAAACCAGCAGCTTGTAAAAGGAAGTTCATGGGTACGATTTAACTGATAAGCTCACACAACACCTGAGGACATGGAAAAAAGGGAAAATAAATAAGTGACTTTTTACCAGGAGCTTAAAGGGAAACGGAGCACTTTGAAACCGCTGCGCTCCCTTTGAATCAGAGAAAAACATGATGGCGTAAAAGCTTTTGTGACTGCGAGGGGAAACAAAGTGAAACATCAGGAGAGAGACTAACAGCAGCTCCGCTTGTACTGGTGGGAAAATGAAAAGCAATCCCTGGTGGGTGGTGTGTTTCTCTACCTGCTCAGTGAACGCCCCCCCCCCCGGGGGCCGCGGGTCAACCTGAGAGCACCGTCGCTTAGAAACACTGCGTGGTGAGGCACATGGCTCTCTGTCAACACTGCTGTTAACCCTTTGAAGGCAGCTGCAGTGCCAGCAGCAACATTAAATATGATAAACTTGTATGGATAAATAAATAAAACTCTTCATTTGCAAACAAATAAGTTCAAAATACATATAATAAAATCATGGCCAGGTCGGCATCAGGTAGGCTTACCTCCCTAACTGCACCTTCTGCAGAATCTAATTTGACAGCGCTTCCCTCCGGTTACATCAGACACGTCATCATCACGGAGTGAGTTTCGGGTGAATCAGAAAGCTCCAGTGTTTTCCACCTCTGAAGAAGAGCAGCGCTGAAGGGGATACTATCATAACAGCAGATGTAAGGACAGGAAGATTCTTTTTATTCTAATTAAATAACTTTATTCTTGTAATATTACAACTTTTTTTTCTTGAAATATGATGACTTTATTCTCATTAAAGTGTGTCTTTATAACAGTATGGATACTTGAAATGTTCAGAGATGTCAGAACTTGTTGGTGTTGAAACTGAAAACAATAATAGAATTTCATTCACTTCTGTTTAGGGTTGAAAATAAGAATTATTTTCTCGATTAATCAATGGATCGTTCCATCTATGAAATGTTTAAAAAAGTGTTTGAAATTTTCTCAGAGGCCACGGTTATGTCTTCAATTTGCTTGTGTTGTCTTACCAACAGTCTAAACCTTAAGCTATCCAATTTACAGTCATATATGACAAAAACAAACAGAAGATCCTCACAAATAAGAAGCTGAATCAGAGAATGTTTGAGGGGCAGGGAAATATAGTAAAAATAAATCCTATCCAGAGTCGATAGGGATTGTAACGGGGCTGTTCTGGGTATACTTTAATACATCAGAATCAGCTCAAATAAAGCTGATCAGATGCCAGTCCTTTCTTAGCTGTACACCAGGCCCGTGACCTGGACAGCTCACTGACCCGGAGTGTCAGTTCAGTATTAAAACTGAAAAATGAAACAAGTAAATCAAAGCCAGAAGACAGGGGGCAGCTACAGTCAGCCCCCCCGCCTGCTTTAACCTGATGGTATGATCTCTAACATGCATTCAGTTGCATGTCCACATCAACATAACGTTCAGTTGTTGCATGCAGTGCTCAGGACCGATCAGTGTGGAGAAAAGAACTAGAGGAAAATGACACTAAATGCTGCAGAATTACAGATTATGATCACAACATGGTTAGTGTTTCAAAAAAAACTCCCTCAGCACATCATAATATCAAAACTACCATTCCCTAGTTGACTCTATGGTTTTAAGAAGAAGTAATAACTGGCATCAACAGTTAATCATGCTCGGTAGGAGCGCAGGATGACAGAATAGAAAAGAAAGAGTTGTAGTCTCTCTTCTGTCAGGTGGAAGGAGCTCCAGTTACTCAGAGCTACCAGAGCTTCATGATGCAGGAGACTACTTCACAGGGAGGAGAGGAGGGGCAGCTCCAGGAGACAGACCTTCACTTAGCTGAGCTGTAGGACAAACCCCAGCGCCGGGGGTCTGATCCCGGGGGTCTGATCCCGTGGGACTGCCCTGACTCCCCGATCGGATCCGTTACACGAGTTATATCCAGAGCTGCCGCCGGCCACGGCCCGCTGGCCAGGGCCCGCTGTGACTCACAGTGCTGACGTTTGCGCTGGCTGAATGCTAGCTGCTACAGCTAACTGCTGACTAAAGGCCCGTCTCCCAGAGCCACCGCCCGCCCTCCTCCCGGCAAAGTAGTCTCCTGGTGGCGGGAGTAGTTTTCTTGTTTAAGTCACTTTGGATTTAAACAAACTATCAAAACCTACACGGAGCCTGTACCCTTAAACGCAATTCAAAAGCCCTCAGGGCAGCTCTACTTCTTCGTCCTCTCGTTTTGGACTGAGGACAGACAGGACGCTACAGTAGCTGTGTTTCCATTCAGTTGTCAAGCAAATTTTAAGCAAACCTTTAAAATGTCACAAAAAAATAAATGCTAGTTAGGCGTGTTTCCATCAACTGGTTTGGAGCGAATAAACTGGGCTTGTCGGTTACAGCGTAGTTTGGTCAGAAATTGGCACTATAGGCTGCACATGGCTGTAATCTGCCAGTAAACAGAGTAGAAGAAGAAGTAGAGGTGGTGAAACTGGAAACAAAACAAGTCGGCTTGGTCATCTAGCCATCTACGAGAGAAAAATGGAGAGAGGGCTTCAGGAATTTGTTTCAGTTTGGCAAGTTTTAATTGTTCTTTCATATAAGCTGGTATTAGCAATGTTTCATGTTGTTCGGAGACGGAGACAACATATGCTGTATATTAGGGCTGTCAAAATTAACGCAATAATAACCCCTTAATGCAAATTTGTTTTAACGCCACTAATTTCTTTAACACATTAACACAACTTGCTATTTTTAGGTTGTAGAGGCTCAGTTTGAACGAGTGAAGATACTGGTATCATGTGAAACTAGTAAACCTGATGAATCGATCGGTACCAACCATGTCATACCAGCTTGTAGTAAAGGAGGTTAATAACGCTCAGAACTTACGCTACATTTTGGCGAGGAAAAACTCATGTCCATTTCCAAAGGGGTCCCTTGACCTCTGACCTCCAGATGTGTGAATGTAAATGGGTTCTATGGGTACCCACGAGTCTCCCCTTTACAAACATGCCCACTTTATGATAATCACATGCAGTTTGGGGCAAGTCATAGTCAAGTCAGCACACTGACACACTGACAGCTGTTGTTGCCTGTTGGGCTGCAGTTTGCCATGTTATGATTGGAGCATATTGCTTTATGCTAAATGCAGTACCTGTGAGGGTTTCTGGATCAATATCTGTCATTGTTTTGTGTTGTTCATTGATTTACAATAATTAATATATACATACATTTGCATAAAGCAGCATATTTGTCCACTCCCATGTTGATAAGAGTATTAAATACTTGAAAAGTCTCCCATTAAGGTACATTTTGAACAGATAAAAAATGTGTGATTAATTTGCATGATTAAATATTTTAATCAATTGACGGCCCTTATAAATATATATCTGAGAAGATGCCGACAGTGGAAAACAGCTGATCAGTCATGTGAGTCAAATGTTCGCTACGTCAGAATTTATTCAACAAAGGCGTTTCCATGATCCATAATCCATAATTAGTGCATCAGCTCTTTTCTGATGAGGGCAAAAACCACATCAAGCGAGCGTAAAAACTTTTTCCGCAATCGAGGACGTTTCATAAAATGTTGCTGTTTTCATACAGCTTTTCTAATGTGATACTTCAAAATGTGCATAAACATATGTGAATGGAAACATGGCTATTGACTCACCATCACCTCTAGAGGTACAAGTGGTATTACAAGACAGAACGGGCCGGGGCTAGCTGGTTAGCATGCTAATATCAGTAGATATCTCTGCAGCACAATGCATAGACGTCTTTGACATAACATCAACACTGTGACCTCTTCACATTCCGTTGATAATGGTAGTTCATTTTTTGAATGTTTTAAACTAAAATTCTGGCCAGATCTTCCACGTTGCACCTTTGAATACTTTGACTGTTCCTGTCTTTGGTTTGGATCTTCTTCAGCTCTGTTCAGTTCACAGTGATGTAGACAGATCATTTTGGTGTATGTGAATATTTGATATACCGTAGTTTCCCTCTGAATTCAATTACTCACTATGACATAAATCAAATACAGACACTAAAATGAAAGCAGCTGTCGGATTTTTGTCGACGTTCAGTAAAGGGACAGATCTGCTCCCTGCTTCCTGCTATGTTAGAAGCAGCGTACCTGCAGAATACTGAATCTCTCTCTCTCTCTCAACTAATTCATGAAAGATTGTGCTGAGGAATGTGTCAGTGAGGACATTAAAATCACTCATTCTACCATCCAATCACTGCAGGAAAGAGGCCCGCTGTGAAGTGAAGATCATGAGTTGTTGGAAGTAAAGAAAAGACTTTGTGATCAGGATACCTTCAGCAGGATCTCTGGAGCACAGTCCCCTCCATGCAGGGCCTTATTGCTGGGTGCCACTGATCTTTCATCTCCTCCTCCACAGAAACCAGCTGCTTACTCATCATCGGCTTGTTCATCATGCGGCCTGTCAGCCCACACCTCAACACGCCTACACTGAGACACAGTTATTATAACTCACTCTACAGTTCCACTTCACAGAAGGGATCTTATACAATCTGAATACAGTGTCTACAGTTTTCCAAAGCATACAATAGAGTTGCAGATTGTTGAATGTGTTTTTACTATTGGTTTCCATTCATTTAACCCTGTGTTTCAAAATCCACTTACAGACACTTGACTGGGCTGGAGCTTAAAACACCATGTAGACTAGTTGATAAAGGGACAAAAGTACCAAACATTAACCAATGATACGTACTGCATGGATGTATTACAGTGTGACGTTCTGCAGTCACTGATGTCAGGCACGGAAGTCCAAAAACACTTTATATTTTTTTGAGAGAAAAACATATTTATTAAAATATTTGATTGTGATTAATCGCATGATTTTCCATAGTTAATCCCGATTAATCGAAAATGAATCGCACATTTTTTATCTGTTCAAAATGTACCTTAAATGGAGATTCTTTATGCAAATGTATATATTTATTATTATAAATCAATTAACAACACAAAACAATGACAGATATTGATCCAAAAACCCTCACAGGTACTGCATTTAGCATAAAACAATATGCTCCAATCATAACATGGCAAACTGCAGCCCAACAGGCAACAACAGCTGTCAGTGTGCTGACTTGGGGAAGGGGAGACTCGTAGATACTCATAGAACCCATTTACTTTCACTGATCTGGAGGTCAGAGGTCAAGGAACCCCTTTGAGAATGGCAAAAATTTGGAGCGTTATTTAGCCTCCATGCAACAAGCTAGTATGACATGGTGAGTACCAATGGATTCCTTAGGTTTTCTAGTATATATATATATATACTGTATATATATATATATATATAGTGTGTATATATATATATATACACACTATATATATATGCAGCTGTGATGTCATCAAAGTTTAGTCCTTACAACAACACGTTCTCACTCCCAACTCGTCAGATACCAGCGCTTGGTCAGTGGCCCTTCGCTTCAACCTATGACGCTCTACAGTAGTTTACCCTCTAGAGTCAGTTTAGGACGTGTCAGGGACGGCGTGTCAGTTTCCATTTGTTACATGCATAAAGTCTCTTTTCTAAATAAACTTCCACTGTAGGTTTACTTAGTTTTGGGGTTTACTTACACAACCAAACTACTTGGGTAGGTTTAGGCTCTCCTGGGTGAAAGTCCTGTGTTTGTCTGACCCATCCATCCTACAGGGACCTTCAAGCTCTTTATACTTTTGTCAGTTGCTCTGACCGTCTAATAATGAAGTGAATGGGTTTACATTGGAGTTAGTTGAAAGCCTGGTGCGTCTCATACAGATGCTAAAGGGTGCCTCGCTGTGTCGTTATCAGACGCCTGACCAAGCGTCGGTATCAGACGAGTTGGGAGTACAGAGAAAGTGAGCAGAATGTATTATCAATGGTTCATCAGAACATTGTCACTGAACAATAGACTGAGTCTACAGCCATGCTAGCAGCTCTGTGAGGCTGTACTTAGACAGCCATGCTTTGAGCTAACTGCTAACATTAGCTTGGTAACATGCTCACAATGACCATGCTAACATGTTGATTTCTACCATAATGTTAAACATAACTACCAGCATGTTAGCATGCTAGCATTTGCTAGCATTTGGTAGTTAGCACTAATAGTACATCTTAAGATGGTGGGAATGCCATTAGCTTCACAGCTATGGTCATGAACCACAGTATTGGATATATTGAAGTTTTGACCTGATGATGGCGCTAGATGCAATGTTAATGGATCAAGTGGTGGACTGACAGGCCAACAGACAGACCGACACTGCAATGCAATGCGTATAGCCAGCTTTTGCAGGGCCATCCTCCATTATTATTGGCCTATATACATATTTTAACTCTGGTGACTATCTTGCACTACAATTTTGAATGTGTTGAAATTAAAACCCATCTGTGGCGATGACAGAGTGACTCAGTAGCTTTTGTGGTGAACGGTGGACTGACGGTGTGTGTGTGAAGTCAACAGGTGATGGATGAGTGAATCACTCTGAGAATGAATGGATACCTTGGATGGAATGAAAGAAAAAAGAACCAATGGCAGAATAAATGACAGAATAAATCTTGATAAAACTATACAGGATTATACTACTGAAGCTCTCAGCCATTACAAGAAACAGAAAGTGGGAATCTTGTCATCATAAAAGCAGAACAAATCAAAAGAAGTTTCCCAACAACAGCTGTTGTGAAATGAGTCCATGGAGCTCTCCTGTTGTTTTGACCTGAACCTGCTGAGGCAATCCTCTGCTACTGAGCCTAAAGGGGAGCCGGAGCAGAGACTGAGGAAGAGCTACTGACAGACTTCTGTCTCTCTGCACTAACATCACCAGAGAGGAGCTACACTTACTTTGTCTAAGCAAATGAGTGTTACACAAAGCCTGAGCAGACTGCTGCAGTATTTTGCATAAAATCCTTCAACTTGTTCTGTGTACAGTATGTAGATTGTACAGCTGTACATACACTACCAGATCTTTCACCAGGAGGAATCCCCGATGAGGTCTCCAAACTACGTTTTGTCCCGAAAACACACATGATGACCTGATAGCATACGCGAGACACATTGCTGATGTTGTTGTTGGCACTTTTTACAAAATAGCCTGTTTCCACCTTATTCCTCTAGGTGCAACAACAACTTTGCTCCGTGTTGCAAATGCAGTACATACAGGAAGTTCCTGTTGTTACAGGCGACCCCTCCTCTCCCAGGTTTCCCCTCCTGCGATCTCATTGGCTGTAGCTCGTGGCCGGAGTCTCCAACAGATCCAGATATTTAACATGCTAGATATCTGGAATGTGTCTGTGAGGCGTCGTCGAGCCTCTCGGCTCGCTTCTTTGAACAGTTCGCACATGACGCCGGAGCGCCGATGTGCGAGTGGCGAGCCAACGCCGATTTGCCTCTGATCTGGGGCTTTTGTTGGGGAGCCCCAAAAACTGCAGACAGCAGCATCGGTTAGATTGAGAGCGTGTCGGTTTCGTGAGACGTGCGAGTGAGAACGCTTGCGGTATAGATGCGTGGCTCGTATTGTGTTTGAATTCTAGTTTGTATTCATTCAATCAAACATTCCAGCAGTGGTCGTTTGCAGACACACCAGGTGGAGATCTGTTCTCTACTGAGGCACTGTTCTAGTGTTTCTTCTGTTAGGACTTTTGGTCAGCTACAGGGATTTCCAGGGATCTACTGTCTGAGTTACTGTCAGTCGGACTTAAAGAGAAACATTTGAGCTGATTTCTGTTGAATCATCTGCATGTTATACTGTGATTACTTTCCCAGTTGCATTTGGTGATTAACTTACTGACCTGTTGAACAAAGTGGGGTCAGAAGAGAATTTTTGGTTTGATGCAAATCATACGGTATTACTTAAAGAGGACCTATTATGTAGCTCCTGGGGGCAAAACCTTAGGAGCTACTGTAGGTCTGTTTAGTTAAGACTAACACAAGTTGGGACAGACACCCCCTTTACTGGGCCACTTAGGAGCTTCATTAACTGTTACAGTGTTTTGTGAATATAGCCCGGGACTAGAGGTGCAGTATGAGCACTAGCATCTTCACACAGCACTGTATTTGAAAGCATGTAAAATGCTATTTCTTTAGTAGCACACTGCAGTCTTTAGAGCACAGTCTTCTGCCATGGTGTGTGTGTGTGTGTGTGTGTGTGTGTGTGTGTGTAACATGTGCTGCCTCATCACTATGGCCCTGTTCATACCTGGTATTAACATGCGTCCTCAGTGATCGGATCACAAGTGAACAGCTCTAAGTACAGGTGTGAACACACTCAAGATGCATTGAGATCAGATCTTTCAGACCACATTCAGAGGTGGTCTGGGCCACATATGACCACATTCTTTTAGCAGTGTGTAGTGAATGTGTCCTGGACCACATTATGGACCTCCTACTCATCTTATGTCAAGCTGGGATCCGTGGGATCACCGCGCCCCTCAGGTGAATAAACAGGCAGACACGGGCGCTTGTCAGCCAGGAAACGGCCTCTGTGCTCTACTGTCTGTAGACTAGGCACGCAAAGTGCATTATTATCATACTGTCGGTTCCGCTGCTTTGCAGGGACCGCCGGTACAATAACCTTTTATTTTGATGTTAATACAATGTACCTGAATTAACGACTATGTCGGATATTACTACTGACATTCCTGTAATATTACGTCACAATGGCTGCTGTATTAGCCGTGTGTTTACTACGTGTTTATTTGCATATAGAGCGGGGAAGTGAGATCGGATCACAAGTGGTCACTGAAGACGCATGTGGAGACGCATTTTAATGCCAGGTGTGAACAGGGCCTTAGTCTGCTGTTCCTCAGTCAATATCAGCCTGAGGGTTGGTGCAGAGAAAGCTTATTTGCAGTGAATCAAGTGGACACCTGAAACAGTTTAAAGACGCTTTACTGCAGGAACGACTGGAGGACGGAGTTCTAAAACACTGAAGGGATGAGCTCAAGAGAAGGGACCATTGTTGCCTCTAACCTCCAGGAAACTCCTAGCAGAGCTTGTGAAGGCTGAGCCTCTTTGCCATCCACCCTGCTGCTGGATGTGGGGGGACTGGGCACCAGTTCAGGAACGCCACATTCAGCCCCATGTGAGCAGCAGAGGCTGTTCGGTCACTGCTGTTTGCAGACAGTCTCACTTAGTCAGTGGAGAGTCAACAGAGCGCAATGGGGGAAGCCTCTCTGCTTGGCTTGTCTGAACTCTGCTTGACACGCAGCAGTGCAGCACCGGGCTGGTTTACAGGGAATCCTTTACACATGTTCCTGCCTCGCAGGACAGACACAGATATGATGTCTCTACTAAGCAGGAATGGACATGTTCACACTGACAGATGGTGGCTGAACATACCTTTACACAGTCTCAGAGAGCATGCACGCACGCACACGCACACGCACGCACACACACACACACACACAGAGAAAGAGATTGTGAATTTTGCAAGCCAATTTTGGCCAGAGAGGTGTCTCAAGAACGTATGTGACTAATAGTAACCACACAACTATTAATTGAGCACAGGATCAATTTGTTTCCTCAACTAAAATGATTTCCTTGTGAAGAGAATGTCTTTTAAATATAAATCTCCCATCACATGCTCTGAACTACAGACACACAGAGTGGGGGAATTACATTTTCTGTCTTCCTAGAAAACAGGTTTGAAACTGTGAGGTGAATCAAGAATTGTTCTCCTTGTCTGAGTCATATCTCAGTCAAATCCACACACACACACACACACACACACACACACACACACACACACACACACACACACACACACACACACATTTCTGGGACGACTGTCAATTGATTAAAATATAAAATCGTGATTAATTGCAAATTTTGTATGTGTTCAAAATGTACCTTAAAGGGAGATTTGTCAAGTATTTAATCCTCTCATCAACATGGGAGTGGGCAAATATGCTGCTTTATGCAAATGTATGTATATATTTATTATTGTAAATCAATGAACAACACAAAACAATGACAGATATTGTCCAGAAACCCTCACAGGTACTGCATTTAGCATAAAACAATATGCTCCAATCATAACATGGCAAACTGCAGCCCAACAGGCAACAACAGCTGTCAGTGTGTCAGTGTGCTGACTTGACTATGACTTGCCCCAAACTGCATGTGATTATCATAAAGTGGGCATGTCTGTAAAGGGGAGACTCGTGGGTACCCATAGAACCCATTTACATTCACTGATCTGGAGGTCAGAGGTCAAGGGACCCCTTTGAAAATGGACATGACAGTTTTTCAATTGCCAAAATTTAGCACAAGTTTGGAGCGTTATTTAGACAAGCTAGTATAACCTGGTTGGTTCCGATGGATTCATCAGGTGTTCTAGTTTCATATGATATCTTCACTCTAGCTTTAAAGGTCACATATTATGCTCATTTCCAGGTTCATAGATGTATTTTAATGTTGCACTAGAACATGTTTACATGCTGCAATGTTCAAAAAACCCTTTATTCTTCTCATACTGCAGCCTGAGTCTGCCTGCCTCAGAGCCTAATTCAGCCTCTGTCTGAAAACCACTGATTCACAGCCTGTCTCCTCCCACTCTGCTCTGATTGGTCAGCGTTTTCTGTCAATCAAACTTCCTCAACAACAACAGCGTCACCCTCCCCCTCCCTCCCGGAGCAGCTCTGGAGAGAGAGACGAGTGGAGAGAGTGGAGTGGAGGGAGAGGCAGCTAGAATAGAGCTTATAAACCACTTTAAAGTTTATAAACCAGAAACTTCACCCAGCGCACGTTACCGGAGGAATCTGATCAGAAATCGGCGACACATGATGAACATCTGCGGTCCAGATTCCAGGTTTTCCTGACGGTTTCTCTCAGGTAAATAATACTATTTATAGCTCTGTTAGTTAACTCAGTGTTTACCTCATGCATCAACTCTGTAAACCGTAAACATACACTCTGTTTTACGTCTGTCTTTACAGATCCATCTGTGAGAAATGACCGACAGAATCATCCCAGAGGAGAGCAGATAGCTGAAAGCAGATGGGAGATACAGAGCTAACCCGTTAGCATGTAGCTACATGCTAACGGGTTAGCTACATGCTACCGCTATGAGACGGTGTGTAAACACAGCGACCATCAGGGTGGAAAATAGAAGATGTGAAACAGTAGTCAGTTCATTATTTCTGCTAAAAGATAAATGTATGGAAGATCAGAGTAATGGTATATTATTTACAGTAGTAGCTGTCTCTGTGTTACCATGACTACAGACCACCGGAGCTTAGCTTACCATAGTTTACCAGAGCTGAAGACTTTCTCCTGTACCATGTTAACATAACTAACTAACAGGTGAGATGATTACAAATGCTGTGAATAATTAATATTGTCATCTGTCAACTCAAATAAAGTTTGACTGTGAAACAGAAATGTGTTGTGTTGCTTACAAGTCACTATTTACTACCTGTACTCTGCTACATGCATGACATCAAATATATATAATATATAAATATCATCTGTTTAAACAGTGTAATTACATAAAGCCTTTGTGAAAGAACATGTTATATTTAGATGATGGGAGTACATGAAGCCTGTTCTGCTGGTTCTTGCAGACTTTGCTCAAGTTAGGTTGAGGAGGAGAGACAGTGACGCGCTGTGGGGCGGGGTCAGCTACTGAAGGTTCTCTCTGGTTCGACCAGGAAACCCTTACATGGCTTGCATTTCTCTAATGACGTCAGAAGAGAAGGAAAAAAAGCGATTTTTTTTTCTGCACCCATTTCCGGACAAACGGAGGAGGAGAAAAAGAGAGAGGATGGTCTTTTATGATACTATGGTGGCCTGTAGACACACTGGGGACAGATATTGATGTTTAAAAGACATGGAAAAGTGCATTTTGCATAATAGGTGACCTTTAAAACTGAGACGCTACAACCTAAAAATCGAAGTTGCGTTAATGCGTTAAAGAAATGAGTGGCTCTAAAATGAATTTGCGTTAATGCGTTATTATCGCGTTAACTTTGACAGCCCTAGAAATAAACAATACTTTTATATATAGCAAGTGGTCATTGTGTAACAAAAGGATAATGCACTGTAACCTTTATGGTTAACACAAAATAATACCTCTGCTTTATGGGTTATTTTACAAAACCAGTGTGTTGTGGATAATCTACTTCTTACAATGGCTCTTATCAAAAACAAACACCTGACGCTACTTTCAAAAGTGTTCTGTCTCATATTCCAGCATCGTGTTTCCCACCCTTTCCAAACAGAATCAAGTCCTGGAAGGTTTCCACTTTGGTCAGTTCCTCTTCTATCAAATGGACTTTTCAGATTCTGAGGATTCTTCATTCATTTTCCATCTTCATTTGCTTCCTGACATTTCATATTTCCAATAAAGGTTGAATTTAAAGTTGGCATTACACTTCCCTAAAGATTTTGGACTAAGAAGGTTCATACACACAATGCGTTGGTTCAGGGGGCTCACTGAACCCCCTAGTGGCCGTAAACAAAAATGCACGCAGGGATTTAAATATTATCTATATATTTTTTTAATAATAATATAGAATAAGAAACCAACAGCATAACTTTTTCTGTTTTTATTTACCTGGTGGAGATCTCTCTCTCTCTGTCTTTTAACGAATATGCTAAGGTTCATATCGAACGCAATATTCCATCACTCATTGTCAATAAAGCCCCTTTTTTCTGGCAGAAAAGTACTGGTAGGGCGTTGGCTTGCCGTGGTAGTTGGTGTTACCGGTTTTACACGGTGTTCGGGCACACACTCACTGGCCCCATCGTCGTTTCGCTTTTTTTATAGAAATAAAACACATTGTTGTCAACACATAGTCGGACGACGGACGCTACAATCTGAGAGTGAAAGTGTGTGCTCCGTACAGAGTCTCAGCTCAGACTAGCAGGAGTCACATTTCACACACGGGACAAGAGAGAGTTGACAGACAAGACGATGGCGGAGGATTTGGTGTCAAAGCGAAAAGCAAAAGTGCCTATTTGGCAATATTTTGGATTTAAATCCAATATTATGAGTGATCCGTACTGTTAATGAGGAAATCGCCGAGCAGAGGACAGCCGGTGTGCACGCGGAGTGGCGTTGGAAGGAAACCTGAAGCCCCGCAGCGAAGGCTGGACCAGAGAGGCCAGACACACAGGAATCCAATGTTAAAGATCAAAGTAAGAGCGCTACACATGTTGACCGTCATCTTTACTTTTAAATGTCCGGTGTAATCGGTAACACCGGTGTTGTCACAAGTTTATTAACCGGTGGGAAAATGTCCTCACTGTCACATCCCTAGTACTGTAGGACGCCGGGGAGCACTTCCTCCACAGTGACGACACCAGCACCTTTCTGAATAGTTCAGAGATTGTCAACTAGAAGCGCTCTGAGAGGCCGCACAAAAAAGTCGCAGCGCTTTTTCTCTAGGCGGCCGCATACGCCTTCTCCTCATTGGGAACATTGAAAAAGTCACTGGCGCTCAGAAAAAAGCCTGTTAGTGTGGATATGAAAACACACCTGCTGGTATCCTGATTATTCATTTTCTTGTAAACGAAGCCTCTGTCATACACATTACATTACCTCTATTTTTGTACTGTGACAAACTGCACCTAAGGACGTACACCTACGTCTTTCAAACTCCACACCCACCATCTGACATGCAGGCTTTCTGTTCAAATCACGAAGTCTCTGAGCCCAAAAGAATCATCATGACATCATCAGAGTCATACAATCATCTGAAAATAATGCACATTCTCCATCCATAGTGGGAGGCAGTGTGTGGTTGTGTGTGTGTGTGAGAGAGAGCTGTGTGGGATGTGGGATGTGTTCTCTCTCTCTCTCTCTCTCTCTCTCTCTCTCTCTCATATCATGTGTTATGTAACAGCCTTCAGGCCATTGTTTTAAACCACTAGCTGCTCTTCCAGCGTTCATTTCATGCAGAGTATCATTCAGGGTCCTCGGTGAGCGTTGAAGAGAATATGGACAAAAGCACTGAACTTCTGCATTTTTTTCCAAGAGGCTGGTAAAAGTCCATGTTCACAGGAAAAGCTCTGTTTCATGCCAAGAGGGAATGTGCGGAGCTGAGGCCCGTGCAGCTAACATGCAGCGAGACTCTGCAACCTACTCATTAGTACACATACTCCAGCAGGGGCAGACACCACAGGTTGTGGCGCTGCAGTAGTAAGTTTATCACATTCTTCTGGGCTTGACACACACTGGCTCAGTTTATGGCCCGCGGGCCAAAGGGTGCAGAGTGGTCATTTGACTGTACATAAGGTGACAGAGTGTATAAGAACCCGAAGGGTTGCCGTAATGCTTCGGCGCCAAAGCGGTCCCGCAACCGTGGGTCGAGGTATGGCGTTATTAGCGCTGTGCAGTGCGGCGCGATTAGCTAGCCAATGGGACACACACAGCGTCCATTGACATGATGGTATTGAATGAAGTGCTCTGTTGGTATCGGTAACACTTTAAGGCAAAGCAGGTTGAGTGTCCCTGCACTAGCTCATATACTGCCTCTGTCCAATCCAATGTATCCTGTGTAAAAATGTGATACTTACAAGTCCACTGGCTGTGACACCCAATGCCCAAAGTGTACAGTTCTGTGCTGATGCACATTCATATGAACCAATAGGATACCTACATCGCAAGTGTGCAATGTGCGAATGCAGACCTATACTTACTATACGAAAAAGGACTAGGATCATTTTAGGATTGTTATATTATAACTTATATTCTTGTTTTTGTATTTCTATTTGTCAATCTATTGTTTGTACTCACCAAAGTAATTTCTGAGATCTGGGAACATCACTACAACAAAATCCAAAAGACAAAGCATGAGCGGTCAGGTCAATACAATGTCATTAGTCAAAATAGGAATACTGGAATAACCACAAAATAAGATTTGTTGTAATAAACCAGAATTCTCCCTTAATCTGGACTGATTCTGACTTTAAAACCTAGAAATCCCTCTCAACTCCACCCAATCAAATACTGGCCTTTAACAGAATTTGTTATTAGTATCACATTCCAATACATTTGTATCTTCCTTGTGTTGTCTCTGACTTCTAAGCAAAGATTGTGTGGCACAGTTGTGTGTTTCCAGGGCAACAGTTGCTCACCAAGTGTAATAAGATACACAGTTCACTGTAATCCACATCTGTGTGTTGTTTTGGCCCACTTTATCATGAGAAGCATCACACTGATCTTCCTTAGAAGGTTTGGATATCTAAAGTGAGACTATGTGACTATGTGACTCTATGTGAAATTGTACATATATTTATCATACTAATGAAAATTTGAATTCATCAGCATTAAAATGCACCCTTCGGTATCATAGACTGTATATAAAGATGGACGACACGTCTCCACCTCCTCCCAGCTAGAGGTGAAGCCAAAATATCCTGATTCGGGAACCGATACGGGAGGTTTTGACGCCAGAGTCGGTGCAGTAGTGATCGGGCGGCGGAACTGCGTTATCGAGGCTATGGAGGCTGATTTCATTAATGTTGGCAAACTTTAGATAGAGATGTTAGGATACCAGTAATTTAGTAGTTGATACAAATACCTGAATGAAGCTTGAAAGCGTCATAATGTAATCAATGTAACCTCCGTTAACGTTAGCTGTTAGCTCCTGCCGATTTCAACACGGATTTGTTGTTCACAATGTAACATTATCAGGGAAATGTTCTATCTTCCCCGGGACGCCGTTAGTCTCGAGCCTTGATGGTACCTGTGGTACCTGCGGTACTGTAGAAAAACAAGTACCGTCACGTTTTCAGAATTTTGCCATCGACTAGGCTTGTCACGGTAGTCGGTGTTACCGGTGGTCGGGCTCATACTGATTACATTACGTGCCCACCGCACGCTGGTTCAGTCTCACTGCTCTCATCAACCTGGTTTCCAGCAGCAGCTGTTTTCAGTGAAAAAGCTCTGATAAACCCACTGTACACTGCCAGCATCAAATACTAGTGACTAGCTGGTGAACATGGCGGAGCATTTAGCAGTTAACGAGACCGAGATTTTTCTCAGAAGTTGTTGGAGACCAAAAGCAGAGCTAAAAGGAGAGTGAATATTGGACTTATCTTCATCACACGTGGACACAAACATGAATCCAAAGATAATGTATCTCTGTCTGCTGGATGTGGAAATAGGCAACTGTTTGCCAAATGTGTTGGCCATATCAGCTTTGTAAGGTTGATACATACATTTTATCTATGCTAGTGTTATCTATGCTAGTCTTATCTATGCTAGTGTTATCTATGCTAGTCTTATCTATGCTAGTGTTATCTATGCTAGTGTTATCTATGCTAGTGTTATCTATGCTAGTCTTATCTATGCTAGTGTTATCTATGCTAGTCTTATCTATGCTAGTGTTATCTATGCTAGTGTTATCTATGCTAGTCTTATCTATGCTAGTCTTATCTATGCTAGTGTTATCTATGCTAGTCTTATCTATGCTAGTCTTATCTATGCTAGTCTTATCTATGCTAGTGTTATCTATGCTAGTGTTATCTATGCTAGTGTTATCTATGCTAGTCTTATCTATGCTAGTGTTATCTATGCTAGTGTTATTTATGCTAGTCTTATCTATGCTAGTGTTATCTATGCTAGTGTTATCTATGCTAGTGTTATCGTGATCACTGACCAGCAGGCCTTGTATTTAATACACATGCTGGTCCACTCTTCTTACTTGTATTCTTACTTGTATTCTTACTTGTATTCTTACTTGTATTCTTACTTGTATTCATACTTGTATTCTTACTTGTATTCATACTTGTATTCTTACTTGTATTCTTACTTGTATTTTTACTTGTATTCATACTTGTATTCTTACTTGTATTCTTACTTGTATTCATACTTGTATTCATACTTGTATTCTTACTTGTATTCTTACTTGTATTCATACTTGTATTCTTACTTGTATTCATACTTGTATTCATACTTGTATTCTTACTTGTATTCATACTTGTATTCATACTTGTATTCATACTTGTATTCTTACTTGTATTCATACTTGTATTCTTACTTGTATTCATACTTGTATTCTTACTTGTATTTTTACTTGTATTCATACTTGTATTCTTACTTGTATTCATACTTGTATTCTTACTTGTATTCATACTTGTATTCTTACTTGTATTCTTACTTGTATTCTTACTTGTATTCTTCCTTGTATAGCCAACATATAATATGAAGTGATGGTTTGAATGCATCGGGAGCTTTCTAGTTCTTCTCTTTACAGGCTTTGGGATAAACTGGGTTAGAACTGAACAAAGCTTTCATTCTCATCACACTCATTAAATCAATTACTTCCACTTTAAAGAGCAATTGTTGTTAGTCTGCTCCTCTAATCTCCCCAAAGCCCTGTTCGGCTGACTCACGGCACTTACAGTATACTCCAGTTCAAACAGCAGAGCAAGTCAGAGGCCATATCTCAAACTTGTTGCTCATTACTTAACTGTTTCTTGTGAGTCCCACAACTTCATGGAAAATGACGAAAGCACTCCTAACGCTTTTTGCAAAGACACATATAGCCTGACCAAAATTAGATTTTTGAGGCTGATACTGATATTGGGATTTAGGAGTTAAAATAAATCTTATAACAATATATTGGTTGATTGTAATTTTTTAACAAATCATCTTGATTGTAACCAAAGAGAGACAGTTTATGCAGATGTTTTTTAAATAGTAAGGTTTTAGCAAAGATGCATGTGTTTGGGAAACAGTGAGCATACCACTGGATAAATGAGACTTGGATTATTCTGCACGAGTTGTGTGAGAGTAAGTGAAATATTTTTTATTATAGTTTTGCTGTTGCTCATTTACTTCAATTCATCAAGACTTTTCTCCGTTTTTTGATTCTTCGTTCAGCGTGAAGGCATGAGAGAAAAACGAAGAACTGATGGAATATACTGGCGCCTTAAGTCGCTTTGACCAAAATGGTTTGCCAAATGAATGGAATGTAATGACCGTGCTGTTGATTTGACAGTTGTATTCACAGACATAAACCCATTAAACACACATACACACACATTATCCATAATCTGTAGAATATAAAGACTAACAACAATATGTGAATCATGCCTCTAAAATAGTGGTTCTCAAGGTGGGGTCCAGGGACCTCCAGGCGTCCGTGGCACAAAGTTTTCAGATTCATTTATTTAAATCATCATGATATAATGTTTTTAACAAAAGACTTCATAGTTCCATAAATAGCATTTACATTTTTAAATCTACTGTATAATAGTTAATAAATTACGCTCTAATCTAACAAATCGGTATTGAAGATAACTGTGATATTTAAAAATTAAATATTGATATCATGTTAATAATCCACATGTGAATAAATGTAATATAAATAGATCCAGCACTTCTTAAATTAGGCTTTTGTACAGTTATGGTTACAGACCCTCTCTCCACCTTCCTACACTTGTACTTCATTTGCCAAAAAGGAAACAAAACACACAATAAACAAAGTTTAAGATGAATTTGACTGATGGATAGCATTCTATTTTCTTTAGATATCGTGATAATAACGTTATCGTGAATTCTTTTGGCCACGATAATCGTGTAGTGAAAATCTAATATTGCGACAGCCCTAATGTCTAATATCTTTCTAGCACATTTCTCCTGTGTTGTTCTTCACATTACTAAGACTATAGAAGTGTAAAAAAAATAGGTTACGTCAAATTATTCAAAGGGACATACATGAGGGGGTCCCCAGTGTATTGTATTCAGGTCTGTGGCTGAGGAAGGATCGAGAAGCCGTGCTCTGAAAGCACAGACACACAGATATGTGATGCATGTAATGAGATTCTTTCTGAATCCTGGATTGCTGCAGGATGTAACAGAGGAGCTGATTGATGGACAGCAATTCATAAACTGTCCCAAACCCAAAGTCTTCAATGATGAATCGATTATCAGGAGTATTGACCATTAGACTCATTTTCTGTCAGTCAGTTGACAATGAAACCACTAATCATTTCATCTCGAAAACCTGTGCCCACAGCCTGTCAGCTTGTTGTAGAGCTTCACTTTGGGCTACTATTTGACAGTGAGACCCAGAGAGCCCTCCAGGGACCAGAAACACTGTTTCGGCTGCATGCTTTGCTCTTTCCACACAGTCCTGTAACAGCCTGCAGGGTTCCTGAAGTCCTGTGTGGTCATCACAGTAGTAGCTGCTGAGATCAGCCTGTGATAGAGCTCTGTGCTACAATGCCCTGTTTAACAGCTCCACATGGAAACTTTGGGACTGTGTGCGTCCTGAGCAGGACCCAAACACCCAAACACCAAAACACTGTCCCGAGGAACTTCCCCAAATCCGAAGCAAACCAGGTAGTGCACGCGCGGCCAGGCCACTCAGCGCGCTCCCGCAGCTCTCTGTGATTGTTATCAAACAGCAGTCATATATCCATAAATAGATATATATACATATACATACATATATATATATGAATGATGCTCCTACCTTGCAGGTTCTGCACTCGGATGTCGCTGATCTGTCCGATAAATTCCTCCCGCTCGAACCAGTCCTCCAACTCGTGTCCAGCCATTTGGAGCTGCGGAGAGTGCTGCAGGGATCCGGCCAGGAACACTCACACAGCTCCACAAGGCTGGAGGAAGAGGAGGAGGAGGAGGACAGGCTGCTGCTGCTGCAGCGGGCAGACGGGCTGGCTACTGTCCGGCCGGCCGACAGAGAGCCATGCTAGCCGGGTACACACGGGAGGGTTCCGCTCACTGGCTGGACAGAGCTGCTGTTTACTGCGGCTTTCTGCCGTCACATCGCATCAGAGGATGATGGAGCTCCGAGAGCAGAGCAGAGCAGAGCAGAGCAGGAAGGAGCCGCAGCACCTGGTGGTAGTTCCGAGGTGGGATGGAGCTGATCCAGGACCCGCCCACCTCTCTCTCTCTCTCTCTCTCTCTCTCTCTCTCTCTCTCTCTCTCTCTAACACACACACACACACACACACACACACTCCTCCAGTAATCAGCAGGGCAGGGAGAAGGGGAAGAAGTACATTGTAGAAGATGTATTTAATTTTGTAGCTGTATTTACCCATATGAGAGGCATACTTCTAAAACATAATTTCCTAATAAGTATCATTTGAAATAACTGATATTAGTGTATGCCGACTGTTGCAGCACCAATAACAAGAATTAATAATAATTGATACTTTATTTAGAGGACAAAAAAATGTTCAGGTAAATATTATATACATTTCTACTACTTTGAAAACCAGGGTTACAAAGTGCTTCACAGTTACAAAAACATGATAGCAGCATTTGAATAAATGAATAGAAAATAAATCATTTTTCTGCATTCTACATGTGAACATTTGTTGATTTGATTGTCTCCTCACAGCTCTCAACATGGAAACGGCTGAGCCGGCGGCTCTCAGCCAAGCCCGCAGGAAGAGCGTCGGGCTTTGAAGCAAATTTTCGTAGCAGCCAAACGTCACGTGATGCCATTGAACCCAGGATTACTATTTCCCATAGACTTCCATTGGGAAAGAGACGTCTGTATATCAGCGGATAAATTTTTTTGAGGTGAATCAACTCCCCAGTATGAACACTCTAATAGTCCTTATTTAAATCATCAGGTCCTAAAAGTTGTAAAACGCACTAATAGCTGAATCTTTATCACTCAGCAGTTGAGCCATGTTGGCTTCATGTCCCACTGAGCAACTCTCATAGGAATGAACGGGAGCCTCCAACGCTGGATCCAGTTCTCTTTATAAATCGCAGCTAACGGTGCTGACAGAGCTAACAGTGTTAACCTGGGGGGGGGAACCGGAGGGTGGGTGTTACGCTTCTATGATGACGGTGTTATCAGCTGTAACCGCTGTATGAGAGCAGCGCAGAGCGACGGCCGTGAGCTAGCCAGTGAGGTACACAAACACGGACTTACATGCACTAAAAGGCACGCACGATCGGAGGAAATTGTGAATCCTGGAGACTAACTGGACATTTGAAAATAGCAATGTATTTTGTTTGCCACCTAATTATATATAGAAATAAGATCCACAAATATAAACTGCAACAGTTTCAGGTATCGTTCTGACAGTTAAATGATTAATAGGAAAAATTAATCCACAGATTAAGCGATAATGGCAAAAACTTTTCGTATTTACAACCACAGTGTGTGTGAGAGAGGAAGACAGCCACAGACTGTACTGTGAAAGGATCCATGCATCTAAAGTCTGTAATGCATAATGTGTTTTCTCTCTGGAAAAAGTGAGTTAGAAATATGATTGAAACACGCTGAATCTACTGAAATGTTATAGGTCACCAAGAGTCCCATTGGACAAATTGACTCCGTGTGATGAGCTGATTATGGCTTGTTCCTTTTTCAACAATAGATGGAAAAAGACACTTTATGATCATCATCATAACATGGCCAAAAATCACTAAAAGACAATGAATGAACCTGTTAACATGTATGTAAAGTGCAAATGTAAATACATCAGATTACTAGATGTTAATAATCACCAAAAACAAACTTGTAATTTACTTGTGTTGGCAGCAGTCACACAATGGGAGGGCTGTAGCTCAGTGGATAGAACTGGCCGTCCTTTAACCACAAGGTTGGCGGATCGATCTCCGACTCCTACAGTTGAAGTGTCCTTAAGCAAGACACTGAACCCCAAGATGCTCCCAGACTTCTTCACAGCAGCTCACTGCTCCTAAATGCTTAAGATGGGTTAAATGCAGAGGTTGAATGTCATGTATGTACAGTATATCAAATCAAATCAAATCAATTTATTTTTGTATAGCGTCAAATCACAACAGAAGTTATCTCAAGACGCTTTATATGTAGAGCAGGTCTATGACCGTACACCATAGTTTTGAGACCCAACAGGATCCACCAAGCGCACTGTGGCCAGGAAAAACTCCCCGATTACTGGGAAGAAACCTGGAGCAGAACCGGGCGCAGGGCGGGCGGCCATCTGCCGAGACCGGCTGGGGGGATAGATAGATAGAGAGAGAGAGAGAGAGATAGAGAGAGAGAGATATAGAAGCAGCCACAATAGCAGTCTAGCAGCTGTAATAACTAATACAAGTAGGGCTGATAACACAAAACCAATAGTGGTGGATGGAAAGAGTGATAATACAACTATCGGAAAGCCATATGATGTATATGATAATATATATATGATTGTAATAAAGTTTAAGCTTTTAATAACAGGTGGTTGTACTGTATATGTGTAAATGTCCTCCTTGATCTTTCTCTGGTCGTCTGCTGACTCCTGCTCGATACCCTTTGACCTCTTCCCAGTAGATGCTGTGAGTGGTTTTAGGCCCTGTCTACACGTAAACAGATATTTTTAAGACGGATATTTTTCCCTCCGTTTAAAAAAAATAAATCTGTCCACACGACCTACGTTTTACTAAATATCTCCGTCGACACTCGAAACGCAGAAACGACTCCAAACGCTCACTGGAATATTTACATGTCACCACAAGTGAAATCACAAGTTAAGGGTCAAAGAATTTTGTTACCACCCTTCTCTCTCCCTTTCCTTCAGCTTCATTACAGTCAGTGTGATAACAGTTATTGTTGATTGGCCTCCCCACCCCCAACCTCTCAAACCTCAACCACAGAGCCATTCCACTCAGAGCATACACCGTATCATGTGACCCCAGGCACCCCATCAACCCATTCATCACACCGCCGCCATCTGGTCCTAGATACTGATCCCTGACCTGCACACAAGCTTTATCCCCTCTGCAATAGCATCACTCAACAAGACACAGTGTATAGGTTTATGTGTATAGGTAAATGTGTACACATGTGGATGTATCTGATGTCTTTCATGTAGTTCTGTTGTTGTGTATAATGTATTTATGTGAGGCTCTGTATAGACTGTTGCAACACATTTCCTTGGAAAAGTACAATAAAGAATCTATCTATCTATCTATCTATCTATCTATCTATCCATACATCTATACATCCATACACCCGACCCACCCACCCAAGTATCCATCCATCCACCCTTCCATTATCCATCCATCCATCCATCCATTCATCCATCCATCCATCCACCCTTCCATCATCCATCCGCTGGTCCATCCATCCATCATCCATACATCCATCTATACATCCACCCAACCCACCCAAGTATCTATCCATCCACCCATCCATCATCCATCCGCCTGTCCATCCATCCATTCATCATCCGTCCATCCATCCATCCATCCATCCACCAACCCAACTATCCATCCATCCACCGTTCTATCATCCATCCACCTGTCCATCCATCCATCCATCCACCCAGCTGACCCAAGTATCCATCCATCTATCCATCCACCCACCCAACTATCCATCCATCCATCCATCCATCCACCCAACTATCCATCCATCTAACCTTCCATCATCCATCCACCTGTCCATCATCCATCCATCCACCCACCCAACTATCCATCCATCTACCCTTCCATCATCCATCCATCCATCCATCCACTAAACTATCCATCCATCTAACCTTCCATCATCCATCCACCTGTCCATCATCCATCCATCCATCCATCCATCCATCCATCCATCCATCCATCCATCCATCCAACTATCCATCTATCTACCCTTCCATCATCCATCCATCCATCCATCCATCCATCCATCCATCCATCCATCCACCCACCCAACTATCCATCCATCCATCCATCTACCCTTCTATCATCCATCCACCTGTCCATCCATCCATCATCCATCCATCCATCCACCCACCCAACTATCCATCCATCTACTCTTCTATCATCCATCCACCTGTCCATCCATCCATCATCCATCCATCCATCCATCCACCCACCCAACTATCCATCCATCTACCCTTCTATCATCCACCCACCTGTCAATCCATCCATCCATCATCCATCCATCCACCCACCCAACTATCCATCCATCTACTCTTCTATCATCCATCCACCTGTCCATCCATCCATCATCCATCCATCCACCCACCCAACTATCCATCCATCCACCTGTCCATCCATCCATCCACCCAACCCACCCAAATATCCATCCATCCATCCATCCATCCATCCATCCATCCATCCATCCATCCATCCATCCATCCATCCATCCATCCATCCATCCATCCATCCATCCATCCATCCATCTACAGACCCAACTATCCATCCATCTACCCTTCCATCATCCATCCACCTATCTATCTACTCCTGTTCATTCATGGGGATCATTACATCGGTGAAATGGCGAGAACCCTGGACAGAAACAGACAACATCCACTGATTAAGACCATGATATGCAGTTGAAAGCTCCGGGAACAGCTAGTAAGTGAACTTTGAGTCTTAGGTCTTCTTATAGCAACAAATCCCATGTGCAGATCCAAAGCAACAATGACTGTATCCTAGTTACACAAGTATTGTGTGTGTATCAAAACCTGGTATATGTGCCAGAGAACTCCATTGTCGTCCAAAATCTATTAAAACCGCTTCAATGAGCCACACTGTGTAACTGGGTGACATGTTCCTTCATCACCATGAACACACACACACTGGAGTTTATTGTGACTCAATCCCACATACACTGTCCTGCTGCTACTAATTAACTAGAGCAACCAAATGAGGATTAATCCGACGCTGAAGTAGTCCCCAACAAATGCACTATTTCCTCCTGTTTGAGTTATTACTTTTATACATTGAACAGCTGTTTTAGAAATACAGAACATCGTTTTTTGGGGGGTGGGTTTTTACATAAAAAACACATCAGCTTTTTACTGTCACCAGTCACTGACATGGTTCAGGTGAGGATTTGAACAGCTTCAACCAGTGTTAGTCTGTAAAACCTGCATGAATGTACTTTAATCTGCCTTCAAGAGCTGGAAACATCTTTAAACACTCTCTTGGTCATTGTCATAATATCTCACTAAACACTTGGATGATTTAGTTCAAATGTTCTTTGGCATAAAAATGTAAAAACACCAGCAGGAAACATAAGCTGTCAGCCCATTCAGGTAAAAAATAGCAAACCACTTTGAGAGGCTGTCCTAATATTTAGATTGTGTTATATAAGACAAAAGATAATTGTGTTCTGTGTTTCACTGGTAGAACAAGAACTCCTGAGCACATGCCAGTTGGATGATGTGAAAACAAGTGACTATCTTCTGCAGAGCACTGGTTTAGTAATTATTCTTGTTGAATTTGTGCGTAAACAGCAGCTGAACGAGGCTTCAAAGCGAAGAAGTGCGCTGCATCTCTTCCTGTGCTGCAGTCATTAAGTCCAGGCTGAAGGTGTGTCTGGTCTCTGTACACTGTCACCACACGGGAAATGAGGATCATATTAGTGAAGCCTGTTTATACGCTTCAGACAGACAGCCATGTTTCAGTTTACAGTGGCGCTATACAAGGGTAATAAGAGGTGTGGGTGTGTAGACAGACAGGCACTGAATTAAAAACGTCTTCATTGGCATCTTTTTGGTATGAGCAATGTGGATACCAAACCAGTCCAGGTTAAAGCATTCCCCCATATTAACAGTTATTCATTATATATGTCTGAGGTGTACAACATCCACTCATCAAGATTGCATTTTTCAGATTCTCGTATTCACATCGGTGATTAAGTATGTGAATAGATGATACCGGCCCTCTGAACCTACTGGTAGGTGTAGCAGGCCCCTTCTAACCCATATCTATGAGGCTGATAACCTCCGGTAATGCCCATTCAATCGGCTGAGAACATTGAAAGCGGGTGGATATCATCACAGAGTGTTGTTGTCACAGTGAAGCTACCATCTTTAGTACCATCATGCCTGCTCAGAGATACCAAACTAAAACCTTACCTGGCAATCTGTGCTAGAGCCGTATGCTGAACAAAAGAACTGTAGTGAGCGGATGGATACACAGTTGTTTGTCAAGAAATAAATACATAATAATTCAGAATAAAACGTTGTTTTTCTCCTAATAGACTTACTAAACAAACAAAATACAATGTTTTAATTGGTGACAACAATTAGTCAATAACTATTTTGATAAACGATAAATACTTTCTCAACAAAAAATGCCAAATATTTGCTGGTTCCAGAATTGCTAAATTAATTGTCATATACGATAGTAGACCAAACATCTTTCGGTTTTGGACATTTGGTTGAATATGTATACATCACCTTGGAATGTGAGAAACCGAACAATTAATAAATTAATCAAGAAAATAATTGGCGGATTAAGCAAAGATGAAAATAATGATTAGTTGCAGCCCTTCCTTCTTTAGAGTTAATGGTAGGTGTATTTTTCCAACTCAGCTGTTTCCCCCTGCTTCCAGTCGTTATGCTAAGCTACAACACTAAATAACACAACATAATACATAAAGAAAGGAGCCCTCTAAGAACTGTATGCCAGATATTTAAATACAAGATCATTTACTCCTGTAAAACTTTTCAAGGAGCAGCCTACACTCCATTAACCCACATGTAGAGACCCACAGCTCATCCACAGTCTGGGATTCCTATAAATAAACACACATGAGATGAGAGAGAAGCAGATTTTCTGAGAAGAGCACATTTGCATATTGACCCACATTAACCCAGCGTAACAGTTAGGAGGTTATTTTCTGCCTCTCGGATGCTATCCTTTAAACAGCAGAGTCAGTGCACCTCAGCCCACATGATATAAAGCAGAGGCAGATGTTAGGTAACCATTTCAGAGACCAAAGTGATCATCCTCCTACTGGCAAAAACCACTGAAGTAAATCAACCTTAAAGTTGATCCTAATCTTCGGTGAGCTAAAATCAGACATCAGCCAGCCGATATCATCTAGAGTAGTCTAATCTGTTTAAAAGCCATCTGGCACATTTCACTGCACCCAGCTGTTCAACAAATAATCAAATCTCACAGCAATACTTCCACCGGAACAATCTTTCAATTTATTGTCTTACAATCAGCACACAACGTAAACTCCTCCCGTCACAGTGCTAAATATGGTTCTGCATGTTGTTCCACTGCTGCCGTCTCCCTGATGGGACTCAATCTCATATAATCACATAGTTGTGTTGGGTTCATTGAACCTGTTGTTGGTGCTTGGCTTCTATCTGGAAGGGCATCAGCCTTGTAATTGCTCGTGGGGAATGCAGAGAATGCCACAGATGAGAGGAGGCCGACTACAGTCTCGTTATATGTGTCAGAAGGCTACGGACGTTTTTACTTGGCGGAGGTAAAAATGGCATTTGTTTGTTTGTCTGTCTGTCTGTTAGCAGGATTACTCCAAAAGCCCGCTATGGGTTCGAATGAAATGTTTTGGAGGGGGGCGGGGGGTTTGGGGTGGCACAATGAACAATCCATTCGATATTTTGGTCCGGATTCAGGACTTTTTTTAAGGATTCCGATCAGCCTGAGCATTAAGAACACAGGGTATAACACATGCACAGTGTAGCTGATGACATGTTGAAGACGCATGACCCCGCCTTCTTCCTTCTTCTGAGAGCAGAGAGATACGTGTGTGGATGTGTGTGCAGGAGCTGCTGTCCGTCCGCGGTGAGAAAGAACAAAGCGGTAGATGACGGGATGAGAGACAACGTAGTGTAACGTTATACAGACATAACAAGGCTGCTGAATGAGAGAGGCATCCGCCGATACGTTACACGGAAACACATCGTGTTAATAATAAGCCGACCACCTCACGGTACCGCCAGCTGGGAGCTGTGATCTGTTTTTAAAGTCAGGCACCTAGTTGTGTTTTACTTCAGTACGGCTCTTTATAGGCTGACGTTTTACTGGCATCCGGTAGTCGCTTTCAGTCCAAAGTGGTGGAGCACATGCTTTATTTACAGTAACGGACTTGCTCATGAGTCACAATAGGGAATAAACCATCAACTTCTCACGTCCTTCTGATGCTGAGTGAGTGTTTAACATCTCTACAGTGTTGTCGGGAACATCATGTCATTTATTGAAGAACATTTGTCTGTGACAGAGCTGGCAGTGAAGACAGAAACAGGAAGTGAGCCATAACTCATGAAATATTCAGTATATGTAGGTGTTAATGCAGTCTTTGTACAGGTGTCGGTAATAACAGTGTCCTCAGGGGACGTCTCCATCAGACCCAGAGACTAACAGGACACAGTCCCTGCAGGGCACTCAGCCAATCAGGAGCAAGATGACACATGGCAGGGTATATTTAAGGGCGTTTTCACATTAGGTACGATTGATCCGTACCGTGCCCGAGTACGAATGCCCCCCCTCCCCCCCCCCCCCCCCCCCTCCCCCCTCTGGTCAGCTTTCACATAAGTAAAGTTGTTCCGTACTCGAGTATACTCGCGTCATCAACCACGTGTATTTGTTTATGTTGAGATCAGCTGTTCTAGTATGAGCATCGTAAAACACTTCATTCAAACTGGACAGAAACTAAATCAAACTCACCAACACATCGTCGTTAGTCTTTCCAACAATCACCAACTCTGGTTTGGTCTAAATAAACTCTGATTTCACTGAGTTAGATGTGAAAGTAGGCCGACTCTACACGTTGTCTCTCCCCCACCCGTCTCTCTCTCTCAGCCCGCTGAGCAGCTGAGCGTCTCTCGTTCTTCACAGACAGACCATTAAATCAGCTAAATAAAATAATCAACATCACTCAACCCCATCGACTATTGTTTCTATTTTAATGAACCTCTCGCCGGCCTTCCTGCTGTATCATCCACGGCCGTGCAGTTCAGAGGATGAGATCGGTGCATGATGCGCACAGATACAGACATATTGTAGATATGAAACTGTTTTATATGTTTACAGATTTCAGAGACCGGCGGCTTTGAAAAAGCCTGACCTTTCAAAACTACTCGCTAACTGCTAACGTTACTGGCGTTAAATAGCGGTCCACTTCCGTGTTTCGGGTACGGTTGGCTTTCACACCTGATGCGAACCGTACCCGAGTCAACATGATCCGTACTCCAGACCACCTTTTCAAGTGGACTCGAGTACGGATCTACGAACCGTCCCCGAGTACGGTACGGAGCGTTCACACTAATCAAACCAACTGGACTTTGGGGACAAGTGGACTCGGATCCGGGCCCGGGTACTGATGTGAAAGCAGCCTTACTGTATCTGGGTCTGAGTCCAGGCATACTGTGCATGTGGAATTGTGTGTAATGTCACAACATTTTATATTTATTTATTTATATTATCTATATATCTATATCTATTTATATAAGCTGTGTGTGTGTCCCACTAACTAGCTCATACAGTGGTTAACACTAATAACGCCGCACCACGACACACGGTGGCGGGATTGCGTTGGTGTGGAAGCGTAACACTCAACCTGCGGTTCCCCCCCAGATTAAAACTATTAGCTCTGTCAGCACCGTGAGCACCGTTAGCACCGTTAGCATCGTTAGCACCGTGAGCGCTGTTAGCACCGTTAGCACCGTTAGCACCGTTTGCTGCTAGCCACCTGCAGCTCAGACATCTCCATGTTCAGAGCCGTGTGCAGGCCGTCGATCCCGGCTGTATGGGGTTGTAGCTGCTGTAGTAGTTGGCCAATCACACGCCACATTAAATCAAAGAAGGCTTGTGGTGATTGGCTGCCAGCAAAACCATACAAATAATTATTTTTTTTCTAGTTGTGTGCACAAAAAGGATGGACTGCAGGTCCGGTTTGGCTGGAGAAGTTTCGATACTACTTGGTGCTGGGCTATTAGGGTCAATACCTTCAAGGTATTGAATACCGATACCCAGCCCTATTTGCGTTACCCCAAATATGAATGTGATTTTCAACGAGGTATTCTTACTTCTGGATGATATTTTGTAAGTTCTGAGGCCTGTACTATGAAGCCAGTTCATCATCCCCAGGGTATCTTCTTTATCTGGCTTCACTAACCCTAACAAACAAGATCACACTAAGCGGTCCTACGACGCTGGTTATCAACTCAGTAAGTCAACCCAGGGTTTCTCTAGCTGGCTGTGAGCGTGTTCACATGAACGGGGAGGTGTTTGCAGCATCTGACCAATCACAGACATGGACAAGTCTACAGACTGCAGACAGACAGGCAGAGAGACACATTTAACAAAGGAAGAGTAAACTATATTAGACAACTACCAAGAAGTTAAACACTTAATCAGACTAAAAGAACCACAGTTAAAGCTGCTGAATGCAGGAAGGACAGCTGGTGAAAGGAATAATTACCGATGTGAATGTGAAAATTAACAGACTTATTAATTTAACGGAGTGATGTATTAATAGCTATCAAAATATAATAGATAAATAGATCACTCTTCATTAAACCGCTTAGTAATATTGAGGCGTGTATGACTATTTCAACCTTTTTTCGCTGTGTCTCCGTCTCAGGCGGTGTGAAACAGACTTGAGAACAAGTAAAAACATAAATATAAAAACAGAATTCAAAGCAGTAAACACCCACAGCATAAATCCAGCTGTCCTTCCTGTATCTGTCAGTTTAAACTGTGTTGTTTTTAGTCTGGATTACGACTGTAACTTCTTCACATGTGTGTAATATTATCATACGATCCCCGCACTCAGCTGTGATTGGTCAGTAGGCGGTGCTTTTAAACGAGTTGATCTCTTATCTCCAACATAACCTGCTCCGGAGCAGTTATTGGAGCAAGTTACCATGGAAATCTAGCAGCAGGTCTCACAAAATTTCAGAGATAAACCGAGGAGCTCAGGTAATGTGGTACATTGTAGAAGATGACGACATCCCATCATTTAGAAACATTTCATTTCAGGAAGGTTTGGTCAATCCGTACAGACGTAACAAAAGGAATTACTCAAAAACTGTGACATGTTTATTAACTGCATATAGTGTGGGTTGATGCCTGGTAGCCAATCAAATTCATTATTTACAGCAAACTTTCAAAATAAAAGTCTTAAAGACAAAAATCATAAGAAACCAAAATCAAGAGAATCAAGTTAATTCAGTCGCAAGCACTTCCTCATCCACCTCTCAACACGCTGTCACAAACACACATTCCTCCCCTTCCTGTCACAAGCATGGTGTCCATCTCCCTGTTCATCTGTTGTGTGACTGCCTGAACACACACACACACACGCGCGCGCGCACACGCACGCGCGCACACACACACTCTCTCACACACACACACACACACACACTCTCACAAACACACACACACACACACACACACACACACACACACACACACACACACACACACACACACACACACACACACACACACACACACACACACACACACACACACACACACACCCCTTCCCATTGACACTAATGCAGTTGGAGGAAGGGCAAGCCAACACTTGACTGCACAAACACAGAGCTGATTGAGTGTGTCTCATCATGCAGCGAACCACAGCGCAGTAGGACTGGATGCTCAGTGAGTGTCCATGTCTGAAACATGGTGAAACATGGTGAAACATGGTGAAACAGTGTGTTGTATGAAGATGGCAGCATGGGTAGCACAGCTTGGAAATCAACAATAAGGGTCATATACAAATGATATTGTGTTTTGACTTATTTACAACTAGCAGGACTAGTAGAACCATGGTATGATAATCCATGTTGTTGTCTTTTCATATAACCTCTGTTTAATTTTGCATACTGTAGATGACGGACTCAGGAGACTAATTTCACTTTCAAATCAGCAGCAGCTCAGCTGGTATCCTCACTGTGTGACCACAGAGCCTTACAGCACCGAGAGGTGTTTACAGTAGTACACATAGTCTGGATTCTGCTCTTTTTAGAGCATCCCTTAACTCCACTGAGCTCCTTCTAAAGACTGAAGGCCTTTGCACACCAAGTCTGGATTTTTTGCACACGTTTTTTTAATCCGTCATCTGATAAAAATCGTTACTTACAGAAATCATAGACTGTATATAAGAAGTGGACGCAGTCACCGTGACCTCACCCCTTGGTTTGTGGACTGCCGTTTTGAAGCCTCGAGTTCGTCATTTTGGATGTCACTATCTTGGTTCTTGGCCGTCGCCATCTTGGTTTTTTGCAACCAGAAGTGACACGAGAGGGTGGAGCTAAGTACAACCGAACGCCGAACAAGACATTTTTAGGTGACCAAAATGTTATTAACTTTGATGAAGTGAAAACACACTGTGAGAGATCGGTGTCTTTCTGTAGTCCTAGCTTGTCACGAAGCTCTCTCCATCTTGGAAATGCCACACCAATATTTACCCTCGTTTCAGCTCTCTGCTTGTCCCATACTTTTCTCAGGTTGTTTCGTTCACCCGTACATTGCGCATTATGGGGGTCTAAAAAAACGATTGTAAACAATAGGGCGGTTAGCTACACAGGTGGATCGCTGGCTTCCTTCCTCACTCTCTGACGCATCATCCGGTGTTTCCTGGGAAATAATAGGAACTAGAAGGAGCAACGTGGATATGTCGTCATTGACAGGAGACACAATGAAACGGTCCGTTACCATAAATAAAATTGAAGGTTTCTCTGTGTTTAAACATTGTTGGAAACACTTGGGATAATGTAAGTACACTACTAAAATACATAGGTAGTCATTTTTAGACATTTTCATGCAGAAATGTTACATATCATACCTTTAAAGTGTAAAAAACAGCCCAACCTGTGTCTACTGGATGTTCCCAAAGCTAGACTTGAAGGGATGACCGAGCATTTACTGTCTCTAGCTCAAAACTTTGGAATAGTTTACCTACAGCTGTGAGATCCTCTAATTCAACTGAAATCACTGGTATTTATTCCCTCAACTTTCCTTGATGTTATTTCCGTTTTGTAAATTTGATTTCGTTGCTCTTGTGTTTGTTGCTATTTTTTTGGTATTGAATGCTTTTCGTGAAGCACGTTGTAACTTTTGATTAATAAGTGTTACATCAATACATCTTTACTTTACTACTTTACCTTTGCTAAGGTGCCAACTTTGCCCATCAGGATTTAATCTAAATACTCATTCACACACCGATGGCTCAGCCTTCAGGAGCAATTTGGGGTTAAGTGTCTAGTTTAGGACACACCGACATGTGACCCGGAGCAGCTGGGGATCGAACCACCGACCTCCGATTGTTGGACAACCTGCTCTACCCTCTGAGCCACAGCTGCCACTCATAGATCTGTAAGGTTTCTATGTGTAACAATTTTTATCAATGACAAATTTAAAAAATGCAGACGAAAAATACAGACTTTACAGTTAGAGCTAAAGATTTTTTTTCTATAATTTTATTTTTGTCTACATTTTTCTAAAATGCTTCAGATTGAAGAGGACTGGAACCTTCTTCAGGAGACAGGCTGCTCTGGTATTTGGCAGAATGTGAGCTCCAGATTGCAGCACAGCTCGGTGGGCCTGGCTGAGAGGACGAGGTGAGAGCAGTGTAGGAGGCTGCACACACTCAGTGAGGAGAACACACACACACACACACACACGTTGATCAGATGATGAGAGCGTGATAATGTCTCAGGAGATAGTGGTAGCAGGAGATAGTAACAGGATACATCAAATAACACGCTTAGTGTGTGTAATTGTACAAGGAGTACTTTGTACCATTTTTACACTCTACTGTATATGTTGATGTTAAAGGATGAGGTATTGCTGTGTTCAGTGTAGATATACTGTATATGTTGATGTTAAAGGATGAGGTATTGCTGTGTTCAGTGTGGATATACTGTATATGTTGATGTTAAAGGATGAGGTATTGCTGTGTTCAGCGTAGATATACTGTATATGTTGATGTTAAAGGATGAGGTATTGCTGTGTGTTCAGCGTAGATATACTGCGGGCTATCTAACTAGAAAGCAAGGAATCTGTCTGTCTGTGTGTCCTTCGCATTTCTCGAGAACCGTTCACCCCATCTACTTCACGTTTGGCAGGTGTATTGCTGGGGACCCAAGGAAGTGCAGTGTTTAAGTTCGTGCAATTTGGATGCGTGACACGCTCAATATGAATAAACTGTGAATAAACAAGCGAGCGGCGCTCTGTGCAGCAGCGGGGGCGGGGCTTCAAGGCTCTGCGGTCTCAAGGCCCTGACACATCAAGCCGACAGTTGACTGGTTTGAGGCCTTTGGTGAGCGTCTGCCGACCTAGTTTTTACGGTGTCCCGCACCGTCGGCTGTAGTCTGCCCGTGTTGGAGGCTGATTCAGAATGTTGAATCAGCGGCGGAGCTTGTCGGTGAGAGAAATCACTCTGATTGGCTGTTCAGCTTTAACCATTAAGTGCACGAGAAGAGAAACAGAAGTGAGGAAAGCAAGACAACGAGTAAAGTCAAGAGGACACACACAGAAGTCTCTTCTCATGTTTCATCTTCATCTCTCGGATATTTTCACAGCAACATGAACATCTGGAATGAAGTTAAGTGGTGAGTGAGAGTTGTGTGAAAATGGTCGGGAGACGCCGCTTCGTTTTATGTACGTATCATAACAACGGCTTGTATATCCGCCATTCCCAGTATTCCTGTTTCCCTTTTTGAATGATGAATACAGACTATCGCCGCCTGCTGGTGTGGAGAGTTATTTCCTCTCAGGCAGGCGCAGAATGTTCGTGCTAACTGGCCGTTGGCTGCAGTCTTTGCGGTGTGTTCAAATGCAACTTCTTGGCCAAAACAAAGGCGACGCAACAGTCGGCCTTCATCATCGCTAGTTCTTTGAATGTTGGGTTGGTGTGTCCGGGCCTTTAGTCAATCATGTCGTCCTCAGCGGGCCTTTAGTCAATCATGTCGTCCTCAGCGGGCCTTTACAGGCGGCTCTTTGACTGCAGTTCACCTTTGCTGCAGGATGCTGGATATACTAACGTTACAACTCTTCTTCACTTCCCTGGAGTCAACAAGCGATGAGCGGTTCTCGACAACAGCACCTCTGGGGGCCAAGAAATCGGCCCGCCCTGAACGGGCAGTGCATTAGTAGCTATACTTAAATGTTTAGCCTAGCTACACACAAAGACAGGAAATAGATGGAAACTGTTAGCCCTCTATACAAAGTGAGAATTGATTCCAAAGAATTCTTATCCTCTCGTTTTGTATGAAAGTGATGAAAAATAGGAGCTCCACTGTCAACGGTAGTCAGAAAATCATAATCTTGAAATCACAAAAACCCATATAGAAACAATAGATTCCAGCACAGAATATTCAAACAGCATTTTTATTTCATCAGAATAAAAAAAACATTGGTTAAATACAAGCTCTCTTGAATAATATGATGCTTTTCTTCTCTGTTTCAAAACATTAATAAAATAGAATTGTATCATTTTACAAAAAAAAGCTCTCACTAGTCAATCATTACCTTTATATTACTATTATAATGAACACCTCCATCTGAGAGCAGACACTGGGATTTAGGACATTTTTGCATAACAAGCGTACTCAAACTATCCTGGCAACTTTTCTTCTGGATGTTTGTCCCACTACTGTTGGTAAAGGACCAGCTGTGCTCAGGAGATTCAAGTCATTTCATATGTTGCATAAGGTATCAATGGACACAGCGTAGGAGCGGAGCCAGGCATTGCATAGGCTTCGAAGCGACACATGCATAATAGAAGACAGAGAAGGGCAGTGCAATAAGCAGTATATAATGCAGCATTAACACACATAACTAAGGACTAAACTGTATATTGAACTTGATTATATAGAACTGTTATACAGTACATTGGTTTAGTGCTTTATAAAGCTACATACTGGATAAATACAGGTGGTTATGGCACAGTGCATTAACTGGATGGTATACATAAAGCTTTATAAGGCCATGGTAACTTAATCAATCATATGTGATGCTGCATGTAACATATTTATACATTAGAGGTCATCAGAAAAACAAGTCCTGTTTTTGCCAAACACACCAGTGGGGTTGTTAGTGAACGTGTGTGTGATATTAACTTATACACGGGATTCTTTTACAGAATGTCGTGAAGATGATTTTACTAAAAACCAAAACTTAGGATACGTTTGCCATCTGGTGCCAATGTCCCCATTGTGTTTTCTTCACCCCCCCACAGCTAAATCTAAAGGATGATGGATTATCTCTCCAGTAAAACCTACAGCATCGTTCTGCGATAATGTGAGCGCAGCATAAAACACAGGAAGAACAGTGCCTTCTCTTTCTTGTGACATAAGAAAATCCTAAATATTTTTCTGATGCCAGTTAAAAGTGTGTTTTCCTTAATTCTTTTTGGGAGTTCTACTTCTATGTGTAAACTGGAACTGGGACTCATCTGTGCCTCGTCAATCCCAAACAAAAGCTAAATTTAACATTAAATTGGAAACATGCTGGAGTACTTGTGAAGTCGTGGCAAACAAAGACACACACAAAGACGAATTAGAGCCGCTTGATTTGGTCACTGTTGCCACGGCAACATGATAAATCAATAACACACAAAGTAACTGTGTGTGTGTGTGGGTGTGTGGAGGTGTTTGGGTGTATTTTTAGGGGAGTGTGTGGTGTGGAAGGAGGGAGAAGGCGGGATAAAAAAAGTTATTTTGGGTTTGCACAAAAAAGGGTGATTGCCAAGGTTTACAGCATCAAGAACACACTGGTCCAAGAGAATGTCAGAGCCCCGCAGACGGCTTTCTAATGGTTTTCACTGGTGGTTCAGGCTGTGAAAAAGACTGAGCACAGTGTTCAAGCCAAAATATCACCTTAAAGAAAAGAAAAGTAGTTGAACAGCTCTCATGAGATGCTTGTACAGTACAGTGAAAGAAAGAAAGAAAGAATGAAAGAAAGAACAAGGGGAAACTGCTTCAACCCTACTGAAACATAAATAGCCCTAAAGTATGAAGATCATGGACACCATATTTCTGCATCAACAGTAGCAGATTGGCTGCCATGAAATCATTGGATCTTTACAGGGTAAAAATATAGATTTAAAGTCTTCGGCTTACATGCAATAACACAAAAAGAGCATTTTTAGTTCTTCAAAGTACATTCTGCAAAAACCTAAACAAATATTGAAACAGTCCTTCTCAATTCTAATTCAGAGCATTGGATGTGGTTTCCATGAGGAAATGTGTGGAGATCCATGCAGAGAGTGCAGACTGCCCACACTGTCGGAGTAAAGATCCTATTCTATCATGTTCCTGTGATTCTTCATGTGTACCTCCTGCGACTCAACTGTCGCTGAATGAGTGAACCACGTGTGTGTGTCCACACTGTGAGCAACATGATCGACTACTGTTCAACAGCTCCGATAAGACTGCACAGGTCTAGGGTCAGGTGTGGGCCGGTTGGTAGTATGAAGCTGAGAGCTTGGTTTGGGTCTCTCTTCCTCTCTCTGACTGTCTGTGTACATGGATTTGGAGCATGCTGCCTTCCTAAAAGCCTGAATCCACCAGACCTTCCAGGTTGTGTTCCCTAAGAAAACCTCATTCAAAATCACACTGACATTATGTAATGCATATTACTAAAAATCCCACTTTGGAACATTACCCTGCTCAACAGTATGTTGTACTGTTCATTCCATTGGTGTAGACAGGGATGTAATATGCTTGATTTATGCACTAGGTCCGACAGAGGCAAGAAAAACCTCCCCTTTAACGGGTAGAAACCTGGAGCAGAACCCAGCTCTGGGTGGACGACCATCTTCCGCGACTGGTTGGGTCAATTAGCGGCAATTACTCTAGAGAACACCATTTCCCACAAGCCCATGACCTGCGTGGGTTAAGCATCACAAGACTGTCAAGTGGGGATATGTGACAGGACAGGATGGGCTAGAATGGCGTAAACACCGGAGATGGAGTCAGGACTTTGGGGATCTCTATAAACAGATCCTGTATATGCATGTAGAATCTGTTTTTACATCAGAAGTATTCTGGTTTCTGCTTGTAGTCGGAGTAGTATCGACCAGTCACGTTTGAGCAGGCTTTGGTTGCATGCAGGTAAACCGTCTCTGTGGAGAGCAAAAGAGGTGGAACGTGCTGGCCCAAATGCAATCTGGGAACCCACCGGCTGTCGTTTAGCTTTTTAGTAGGGCTGTCAAATTTAACGTGATAATAACGCGTTAACGCAAATTTGTTTTAACGCCACTAATTTCTTTAACGCATTAGCACAACTTGCAATTTCTAGGTTGTAGTGGGCTCAGTTTTAAAGCTAGAGTGAAGATACTGGTATAGTATGAAACTAGAAAAACCTGATGAATCCATCAGTACCAACCATGTCTTACTAGCTGGCTGCAAAATAAGACTCCAAACTTGCGCTAAAACACACTGACAGCTGCTGTTGCCCTGTTGGGCAGTTAGTTTTTTCTGCTAAATGCAGTACCTGTGAGGGTTTCTGGATCAATATCTGTCATTGTTTTGTGTTGTTCATTGATTTACAATAATAAATATATACATACATTTGCATAAAAGAGGCATATGTGCCCACTCCCATGTTGATAAGAGTATTAAATACTTGACTAATCTCCCTTTAAGGTACATTTTGAACACATAAAATGTGTGCAATTAATTTGAGATTAATTATGGATTATGGAACCTAATTATGGATCGTGCAAATAATTGCGATTCAATATTTTAATCAATTGACAACCCAAATTTGTATTGCTAAAATTTTTTAATGTTAACTGAGTGTACATTGGCTACTACTTGTGAAACAATCTGGGCGTAAACGTCGTCTCTCAACTCCATCTCCATTCTCGTGTCTCAAGTAGCTAATCGGACTATAAACAAACAGCGGCGCACGGAAGAGAAAGTTTTGGCCCGGTTAGCCGCTGGCTACACCGGAACCCCAGAACTATAGGCCGTCGCTCCCTGAGGCTCATCTGTCGTCAGACCAACAGCTGATGGGTTCAGAGACTGGGACTTTGGCTCTCTGTTAGTGTACAGCACTGCTTCCAGCCAACAACTGAAGCCCATAGTCACACTGTACACCACTGGGGCTTTAATGCTATGGGACTGCTCGCTATGTTGACACGTTAAATGATTAGAATGATCAAAGTCAACATGATGAAGGTGATAATATATGATTTCTCTGCTCAGGTCTTTGTAACTGCAGACTCTCTCTCTCTCTGCTCACGGTCACACAGAAGGACTAGCATTAGCCATGTTGCTCTCAGTATGAACATACAGTGATTTTAGAATACTACAAACACACAATGTCATTTTTTGACCTTAAAAATATGAAACATAGCAATTTAAAATATAAAGCTGCACTTTGTAGTTTCTGAAAACTATTTCTTTAACATTGCTACATATGGTTAGCCCAACATTAGCTGAAGCATTGCTTTACTGTACCTCAGGGAGTCTGTGTTGGTACCCTGGTTTTCTGGAGGGGGTCAAGAAAAGCAGCAGTTGTTGCGTTTAACAGTGTCATGTCCAGGTCTGTTGCTGTAGTCTTTGGTTTGGATCTTCTGGTACATGTTGCACATTTGGATGAACCGATTGACTTAGCTTAGCATCTCTCACCCCATGTACAGTATGACATACATTTAAATGACTACCAGGCCAGAATGAATAGTACGTATAGAAGCCCATTGCTATTCAACAGCTTTCTCTTTGTGTCTCTGATTTGTATGGTTCTTGTCTAATGAGATAAGCTGGTAGATTATAGAAGCATTTACTGTTTTGTGTAATAACAAGAAAGTTGAAATGATATGTTATTATAACCAAAATAGTTTCTTGTTAAAACTGAATGATTTGATATGTAGTTATAACAAGAAAAATACGTAAACATGAACAATTTCTCGTTATAACGATACACCGAGCAAAGTTTGTTTTGTCATGATGGGCTGACTTGACTTCCAGCAAGCACTGGTAATATATCATTTAATATATCATTATGAAATAAATGTTGATTGCGCAATGTAATGGCTGTAGAATAATGGCACCATCAGCGTTTATACTGGTTCCCTATAAGCCTCGCTTTCACTATGCAGTTCCGTCTGTCACCGGGTACGATCTACGGGGAAAATGAAGGCTCCATTTACGACACAAAGGAAGTACGTCTACCAATGTGCAACCAAAACAGGAAGAGGAGAGAGCATTGCTACCGCTATCCCCAGGTAGTGGAAATGGCGGACAGTGGAACAACTGTAGTAAGTTGTATTGTAATATTACTGTGTCGTTGATAAAGTTTGCGGCTGGTTTTCGCCTGTCCGTCCACATCCGACAGACGCGGTTGGGCAGAGACCATGCTCTAGACGGGAGTTTTCGATACACTGCCCCCTACAGTTTGGGAAAATATTGGTTTGCCTCAAGGAGAAACCCGCACGGAGTATAAAATATCTAACGGTTTCCTCGTCACGATTCTGCTTCAGCTCAAGTCTGTGCAACCATCCGTGTGGAAAGCATAACTGGGAATCCATAGCGTTTCCCACTTGGAAAACTTGTCCATTACCACATTAAAGTTCAGATGAACATAATTTCATTTCCATTAGATAAAAGCTGACTACCATATTTAAACTGTTGGGAAGGCATAGCGCTGAAAGATGTCAAGAAATAACTTTGGTTAACGGATGTTAAAACGGTCTGGTTCATTTTTAGAATGAGCATTGGATTTGCTGTTCTATTGGACTTTTGTTTATTCTTCGTGATGGGTAGTTTGATAGTTAATTAAAAATCATGATTTTTAAACTGCAAAGAAGCTGTTGCTGAATGGGATGTGAGAGGTGTAATGGTTGAAAACCTGTGAGGTAAAAAGGTTTAAAACGTGGGATTGCAGATGTGCGTGCTCCTCTAGGTTTCCTTCCATCCAAGTAGAGATGATACTAAAGGATGGTGTTAAAGCTATTAGTGAGTCGTTATTAAAATGAGAATAAGATTTGTATCAAAGCCTTAATAATAATAATAATAATAATAATAATAAATTTGACTTATATAGCGCTTTTCAGGAACTCAAAGACGCTTAACAACATAAATGGGAAGCGGTGTGAGACAAACAGCAGACAAACGACACACATGGGCGCACACTCAAACACACACACACAGACAAATGGGTGAGGGTGGGGGTGTGGGGGTTAGGAGTAGGCAGAGGAGAAGAGATGGGTTTTGAGTTGGGACTGAAATAGTGAGAGGGATTCAGAGTCTCTGATGTGTTGTGGGAGGGAGTTCCAAAGCCTGGGAGCTGACCTGGAGAATGCTCTGTCCCCAAAGCTGCGGAGGCTGGACTTGGGGGTGGAGAGAAGACCAGCCGAGGTGGATCTGAGGGGCCGTGAGGGTTGGTAGGGGGAGAGGAGGTCAGAGAGGTAGGGGGTTGCCAGTTGGTGCAGGGCTCTGGTGATCCAGTGAGAAACAGGGAGCCAGTGGAGGTCTTTTAGGACTGGGGTGATGTGGTGCCAGGATTTGGTGTGAGTTAGGAGTCGGGCAGCTGTGTTCTGGACCAGTTGGAGTCTATCAATGGAGGTAGTGCTTATGCTGTACAGGAGAGAGTTGCAGTAGTCGAGGCGGGAGGAGATGAAGCCTCTCGGCAGCAGGGGGTGTGAAGGAGGGTCTGATCTTGGCAATATTGCACAGGTGGTAGAAGGAGATTTTGACAACTTGGCAGATGTGGGGCTCAAGGGAGAGGCTGGGATCAAATAACACGCCAAGGTTGCGTGCATGGGAGGAGGGGGAAACAGTGGTGCCATCAATGGTGAGTGTGGGGTTGTTGAGTTTGCTGAGGGTAGATTTGGAGCCGATGAGGAGGAGATCAGTTTTGTCGCTGTTGAGTTTGAGAAAATTCTCTTGCATCCAGGTTTTTATTGCAGAGAGGCAGGAGTTGATGTGGGAGAGGGGTGGGTTGTGGGGGGAGTTGGTGCTGAAATATATCGGTGTGTCATCGGCATAGCAGTGGAAGTCCAGGTTGAAATGGGTGGAGGATCTGACTGAGGGGGAATATGTAGATTATGAAAAGGAGTGGGACGAGTACAGAGACTTGGGGGACACCTTGTGTGACTGTAGATGTGGCAGAGGAGTTGTTTTGAAGGGAGATGAAATGTGATCTGTTGGTGAGGTAGGACCGGAGCCAGCTGAGTGCAGTACCTTCGATACCGATGTCTTGGAGTCTGGTGAGTAGGATGTTGTGACTCACGATATTGAAGGCTACACTCAGGTCCAGGAGGACGAGGATGTTGAGGGCTCCGGTGTCGGCAGAGGTGAGGAGGTGATTGAGGACTTGGAGGAGTGCAGTTTCTGTGCTGTGGAGGGGGCGAAAACCGGATTGAAGGGGTTCAAATAAGTTACTGGAGTGCAGGTGGGATTGGAGTTGTGTGGTGACGAGGCGTTCAAGGGTTTTGGAGAGGAAGGGGAGGTTGGAGATATGACGGTAGTAATTGAGACAGGAGGGGTCCAGACCTGGTTTCTTGAGCATTGGGGCTGACAGCAGTGGTTTAGAAGGCTGAGGGGACAGTTTCGTGGGACAGTGAGGAGTTGAAGAGGTTGGTGAGGTAGGGGCATAGGACAGGGAGGCAGGACTTCAGCAGGGGAGTGGGGAGGGGGTCCAGGGAGCAGGTGGTGGGTTTGGACGAGCTGAGGAGTTTGGAAATGGTGTCTGGGTCAACTGGGTCGAACCGGGAGAGGCAGCGATAGGGGGGAGGGGTCAGGGGGTCCAGAGGAATGGAGAGAAAAGGGTGTGGGTGCTGCTGGGTTAGACACGGGGAACAGAGTTGTTGATGGTGGTGATTTTGTCGGACTTTAGACTGAACTGGTCCTGTTTGTGGTCTGTTATAGTCACGCATGATGATCAGCGTTTCCTACATACATGCTGTAGAGATTGAGATGAGATATTTCTTTATCCATGGAGGTATTCCTATGTGGGGGGCGGTCCATCGTAACGCAGCATGACGTTGAAGGATCGGGCGAAGTTGTTGGAGAGGGAGCAGCTGCTGCTTTCGTCCATGAGGGGCAGCAGGAAGGCCAGGAGCAGCAGAGCCAGCAGGAGGAGCCACAGAGGAAGAGCCAGCCGACATACCCGCTGCAACAAGCCGGGCTTCTGCAACAACAGCAGCAACACAGGGTTAGTAGAAAACACATTACAACCCTCTGAACCCCTAAGCAGTTCCAGGGCGGTTTTTGCTCCTGTCACATTTTACTCACCGTGGCCTTGTTTTTCACTGCAATATATTAATAATTTGCTCTTCACTCCCTGCGATGTAAGGCGCAGAGTAGAGGTATAAAATGCCATCAAAAATGTGCGCAAGTTAGCTATTCACTGTTTCTAGACAGCAGTGGCAGCTGTTATTTCATTGGTTACCCTTTGAAAGGTCAGCGGCAACAGAGTTGAAATAATTTGAACTCTGAGCGGTGTGCGTGTTGAGTGGTGCGCCACGCAAGGGGCAACACTTCTGCCTAGTCAGGCGGCCCTGCTCTCCCCATAGCAAACAATAGCACAGTCAGCGCAGAGCGATTTCACCGCTGATCATGTTTGGGTGGCTTAACACACTTAAAATGCCATAAATCATAAAAAAGAAAAAAGAAAAACACAAGTTGAATTTCTTTGATACAGTGGAAACAGTTTATAGTGATCTCTGTCTGGGTCAAATTGATCACAATAAGTGGATGATTATTATAAACAAATTTTTGTTGTTATACATCATTTTTCATGCAGATTACCATCTTATTGATATCTGTATATTAATTACGTGAATACAAAGTAATGAAACGAACATCCTGCCCTTTTATCTCACCAAGGGTGAGACATTGCTGTTTTTGGCCATTTTTTGTTGATTTGGGGATATTTCATTAACTCAAAAACTGTTGAAAAATGACACATTTTCACATCTATCAACACCCATTGGCAGGAGTACATTGAGAAAGCCTGGTAAGTATAAGAAATGATAAGATGAAAGCAGAAGCAGTCCACCCACACAGTCAGAAACATCATGTACCACAGTAAACTGATTCAGCTCAGGCCCCGACACTCTCTCCCATTCCTATGTGAATCATGTTTACCGCCTACGTCCATCTTTCACCTTCTGAGCACTGCGTCACCCGGCCCCGCTGGAAATAACTCAATGTAAAACTTAACAGTTGCCTGCAAAGATAAAATCCACTGAGTCCCAGCATCCAACACTAATACACAAGGCAACAGATGGGCTGTTCTTCTGGAAGACTGTTGTGCGAATATCATTTGCTGAAAGCCATTACACTGACACACTATAGTACTAATGCAGAAGTATCTACCGTAGTTCCCTCATACACCAGTGTGGGAAAAATATTATTCTGCATTATGATCGCAACACTTTAGAAGTAAACTGTGCCTTGTGACTTATTGCCATTATGAAGTATGAATAATTGTAGGGACCTACAGTACGTTTTGCTAAATTCACTAATGTATATATATCTAACAGTATTAACATATATTTAGCAGTTTATCCAGATGATCTAAACCACTTTAGTTGAATACTGCCAATAACCCCTCATTGCACAGGAAAACACTATCACATCTAGTAGATCAAAGTTGGTTAGCATTTTAGAGGAGTAATGTCTACCTGAGCAGAGAATGAAGTCTCACTCCCTCTATGTGTGTTGTAACCAGAGCTTCTCCGTGCTTTGTTGACATTGCCTGACTGGCCGTACATGCTTTTAGTGCATGTGAGCGTGCCCCACTGTCTAGCTCACGGCCGCTGCTGTGCACTGCTCTTAGCTGCCGGCTCACTGTCGCCATGTTGAGAGCTGTTGAGAGGCAATCGAAATGCTCCCAATTCCTTTAATTCGTTTATATGCAAATATTGGTGGCAGATGGTGGCTCAGATTGCACAAAAAGTAGTGCTATGATATTGGATGTTACACGGACTGTGATAAATGCAAATCCCACTGGTCTGATTGCATAGAAATAGAAAAACTATATGCTATAATAGTTTTCCTAAAATTAGAAAAAAAAAATATCACAATATATCTCCTGGCTTACAGTATCGCAATACATTGAATCGTAACCCCTGTATCACGATACGTATTGTATCACCAGATTCTTGCCAATACACAGCCCTATTCACCAGTGCATTTAGGAGTACCTACTTCCACCAAATATACCATAATGACTTGAACTGTTGTGCTGACTCTGATAAGAGTAAAACCCATACAATAGGAGTAGAGGGTCAGTTTAGCAAAGATCTGGCTTTTGCTATTTGGGCACGCATGTGGCAGTGACAAAACAACTGACATTGGATCCTAGTACAATAATCAGCTTTAATCTTCATAACCTTTTTCAGGTCTTTAAATTACGATGAAACCGCATCAAAAGGTTTAATGTTTAGTGTAATCTTGTTGACTCAGTTTCAGTTTTAAAGAGCTTAATTCTTCCTGTACTGATTTTTCACTGAAAGTTTAATACAGTTCTCTGCATGTGTCTTCAAAATAACTGTAAAAAGCCTTTCATTTAGCTTCATGGACCTTACAGACAACTTGTTAATATGTCAATCAGGCTTCCGTGATTACATTAATCATTTGATGGAGGTCCGTCATTCTTTAACATCAAACCCTTTAGCTATTTCAATGACGGCTGCAACTCACAGAGGGGAGGAAAATGGTAGCCACAGGATAGAAACATGAACACAACTGAAATGAAACCTAACAATGTGGTCAAACTCTTGAGATGGACAGAGGGAGAGGCATGCAGAGTGTGTTGGACTGTGTGAGTACAGGTTAATGATTGATGGAAGAGGAAGTGAAACTAGCTAATCATACCTCCATGTGACAAACACCCACAGGACAAAGGTATGTGCGTGTGTGTGCGTTACAATCAGAATACACTACCTCAACTTACTGTGAATGACTGAATACACATGGTAGAAATACATATATAACCATAATTTAAGATACCGGTGATTCAGGAGGGGGTCTTAAAGAGACAAGAGCTAAAACGGAGCGTTTCAGACACAGGGTGCAAATGATCATTGTATGTCCCCTTTGAGGTGTAGGATGGCAACATTGAGGGGGGCTGGAACTACCTTTACTCTAATAATTCACACAGTAAATTCACAATAATGTACATTTCCACATTTGTTTGATCGCTGTCAAGCTACCCTCAATGAAACTCAACATTTCCTGCAGAAGTTTCACAGTAAAAGCCTAGCAGTACTTTTTACATTGTTCCTTTTGTTAGCTAATTCATTTAACGTGTGTTTGTGAGTTCTGATGAGTAAAATCTGCTCAGGGTTATGTGACCGGTGACACCAGTGAACTTAAAGTCCAATAACATTTTGCATTAGCAAAGTGTTCAGACTCATCATGTGCTGTAAATGGTGACAGTATGAATCCAGCTAGCAGCCTCATTTATAAAGTCTGTATTACAAACTGCTGCTGCTTTTTCCTCATTCATTTCAGTTGTCTTTGTTTCATTCATTGTTGGTGAAATGCCTTCATAAGCCCATTTATGTTTTAGCCATTATAGCAGAATGTCTCTGGCAATGTTGTTCAGTTCACCAGATTGTCCTAGACTGATATATCTCAATAACTATTGAAAGAACTGCCATGGAATTTAGTTCTGTAGACTCTTAGGGCCCTATTTAAATAACCTAAAGTGCAAGGTAAAAGTGCATTTAGGATGTGCATAATCTGGGCGCAAAATAATGCCCAAGCGGCAAAGGGGTTGTATTTAGTCTCTTCATTAATCATAGGTGTGTTTTGGTAATTAAATCAGAGTGTTATCACCCATTCCCTTTAAAAGCCAGGTGAGCCTGCAAAGGGTGCATTGATATTTAAAAGGCGGATTCGGCAAATTGGAGAAGCAAAAGTTTTCACCTGCTGCCTGAATTTAGTGTTTTCCTTAAGATACTGTAAATATAAACCCTGTTCTAGCGCCGACTCTGAGGAGGAGGAGCTGCTGCATCCTTGTGTGTGTAGCAAGCAGAGTGTGTTGTGAACCTGCCTGTAGACGCATCTTACTATCTGAATAATGCTCCCTTTAAATAGCAGGAAAATACTGTTTTTGTTGGTCAAAGACGCAATCGCTTTCTGATTAGATTAGATTTCCTTTATTGTCATTGTACAGGTACAACGAAATTGAGTTTGCAACTCCCCATCACATACCCGATGCATTAGAAGACGGTCTATAAATATAAATATAGGGTACTATACAAGCGACAGCTATAAGGTTAGTGACCAGTGTCGTGTCGTATGTGCAAACTGTCTTAAAGGGCAGTAAAAGTAAGTAGACAATCTTCAATGATGTAATAAAGACAATGATTATAAAAATAATGAAATGCATAATAAATAGATATAGTCAGTCCGCATGTGCATCATCGTAAAACAAATAATGCAGTCAAAGGTTAAAGTGCATGGTAAAAAAAGTGCATCATAAAATAAAGTAAGTTGCCTCAACAAAGCGCCTGACCCACCCAACAAGCACTGGCACACAGATGGGCGCAAGTAAGGCATGCTCATTTTGAAAAATGTTAATGAGTTATTATTTTATTGCTTTGTTACTTGTTCAAATAAAGACTAACTTTCAGTGCATCAGTAAGTCATTAGAGGAGTAACCCAGCATTGGAATACTGGCAGATGAGTGCTAGAAAAAGGACAAGTAAACACTAAGCTAAGTGAAAACAGTAGATGGGGTTGAAACTTCCTTGGGACTGCACTACACAGCTATTAGAGGGTTTGACAGCTTAGAGACATGAAGCCCAACAGAAGCAAAGCAGACAGGATGTACACTGTTGAGCTGACATGCAAACAAAGACGCCTGTCACTCTAAGATGAATACACATTGTGTCTTGATTCACAAGACTCAAAGAATTATAAGGAACTTAAATTCAGAGTTGTTCCTGCACATCAATTCATCTGGTAAAGTCATAAGGAACTGCTAAATGGTGGGTGTTGTTTGTTACATGGCACTAGAAAAGCGGAAAACAATGCAGTGACTCAACAACCCCCCCCTCTCGTGAAGGTAAAGGCTGAAGGAAAGCCGTGTGAAAAGATACAGGAATGTTTGGAGGGCTTTTCAGCTGGGGTGTCTCAGGGGGTCAACAGGGTGGCCGGAGGGGGAGGGCATGCTTTAATCTGCTCACTGCTTACTAAATGAATGGTGGGTTGGTTTCATATGCTTGACTTGATGCCAGTCCTGGGTGGTCAGGTCAGGTTATAAGGAACTTAAATTCAGAGTTGTTCCTGCACATCAATTCATCTGGTAAAGTCATAAGGGACTGCTAAGGTCTTTGGGCTTTCTACAACCCAAAGACCTCTGGGAAATTTCAATAAGAAACTCCCGAAAACCTTTCAAACTGTTGTTGATTTAAAATAAAGACAGATTCAGCAACTGCATGGCTTATTTATCGCCTCAAATGTTTTCAGAAACATATTTCGGTGAACTACTTTCGTAATATAAGAGAAGAAACCGCCATGTTGGTTCCTGTTTGAAAGCTGGGAGCAGCAGCCCACGAGTGAAAGCATTCGTCCTATTACGTGCCTGGTGCCTAGTGGCATGCCATCAAGCGTCCAATGATGGCAAGTGGCATCAACGCCCCTGCGGACACGTATCATAATACTCCTCGGACATGTTAACAGCGTTAAGCCCTTAGCACAACAGGTTCAATGGAAAAAATAAAATACCTTAGCGCAATGAGGCTCACTAAGAAAAATCTTTGTCAGTTTTAAAATAGCTTTTTAGCACGGTTATCTGAGGAAGCTGTATTAAGAAAAAAGCAGCAGCAGCAAGGCATCGTTTTGGAGTCGGTCAGGTAGGATCCTGTTGCATTGGTGCAGGTCTCCAGTTTGTGGGTCAATATGTCTAAAACTAGTGCTGAAGCAATCAGTTGATTAAGAAATTAGACAAAAAAATACTACTTTTATATTATGATTAAGGCTGTCAAAGTTAAAAGGGACTGTTTGTAAGAATCAGAAATGTCTTGTTAACAGCGACACCTTTGGCCGTTAAGTCAACGAAAGTCAGCGTCAGGTTCACGCTTGTGCTCGCTCTACATAGACATGACTGAGCATCGATCAAAACAGTGAGGCGACACACGTCAGCTAAAAGCACAATATCACTCTATATTTCAGCTGCTTGGCAGTAATGTTATCTGACCAGACGAAGGTCTCTCCATGAATCAATGCTGATCCTAGTGTTGGCTTTTCCTGCCTCAGCCTCCCGACCGCGGCCGGAGGGAACAGGGGAGACACCGGAGTTTTGGTCGGAGACGATAACGTTTCTCTCTGCGGAGCCCCGTCACTTCACAAGACACGGGAAACCTCTGTTGGTCTGGAGGAGCTGCAGCAGAAATTTCTGCACAAATGTCCACTGTACATTCACTAGATATTCTCAGAGCTAAACTAACTCTTCTGCAGTGTGGAGTGTGCGCGCATGCATGTGAGAGGTGGAGCGAGAACGAGCACGGTGTGTGAGTGAAGGCAAGCAGAGGAGCAGAGTACAGCAGAGACTCCGGCCCTGGAGACCAAAGCTACGGTCTCCCCCGCGTCCTCCGACTGCGGCCAACACTGTTTAACAGACGGGCTTCACTAGATACAACCAAGAGGTTTTGGTGCTTCACTGTAGTTTGTGTTGGAGTCTGAGTCTGAACAGCGTAGCCACACGCGGTTAAATAACGCTCTAAACTTACGCTAAATTTTAAAAGGAAAAACTGTCATGTCCATTTTCAAAGGGGTCCGTTGACCTCTGACCTCCAGATGTGTGAATGTAAATGGGTTCTATGGGTACCAACGAGTCTCCCCTTTACAGACATGCCCACTTTATGATAATCACATGCAGTTTGGGGCAAGTCATAGTCAAGTCAGCACACTGACACACTGACAGCTGTTGTTGCCTGTTGGGCTGCAGTTTGCCATGTTATGATTTGAGCATATTGCTTTATGCTAAATGCAGTACCTGTGAGGGTTTCTGGACAATATCTGTCATTGTTTTGTGTTGTTAATTGATTTACAATAATAAATATATACATACATTTGCATAAAACAGCATATTTGTCCACTCCCATGTTGATAAGAGGATTAAATACCTGACAAATCTCCCTTTAAAGGTACATTTTGAACGGATAGAAAATGTGCAATTAATCGCGATAAACTATGGACAATCATGCGATTAATCGCGATTAAATATTTTAATCGATTGACAGCCCTAATTATGATATAATTTCTCAAGCAAAATGTCAAGCATTCACTGGTTTGTGAGGACGTGTTGCTCTTCTCTCATACACACTGTATATATCAGTGTAAACTGAGTATGTTTGGGTTTTGGACTGTTGGTTGGACATATGACGCTTGAAGACATCAGCTTGGGCTCTTGGAAATTGTGAAGGGCATTTCACTATTTTCTCACATGTTATAGTCTAAATAGATTAATCAGACAAATAGACCGATAAATAATAGTGAAATGCAGCAGTATGAGCTGCCTCTATCATCATGTGTGGAGTGTGTAATGTATTGCTGCTCTTATCCACCACAGCTACTACTTTTAGTTGGTGGAGCATCATGCCACATTTGTGCTGTCCAGTTATGTTGACTCATCTTTTTAAAAGTTACCTTCTGCACCTTTGCTGCGATGGCCGGCTCCTCTTGTTTGGCTTGGACTCTCTGCAGAGATAATCACAATGTTGACAGAGTTACACACCCTAACCTTGTGCACTGGGTCATCATGCTAAATTCAAACCACATTACTGACTACTGACTCATGCAGCACCACACTGTTGTCATGTTGAACACCCCAGTTGGGTGTTCTTATCATCATCATATGAGATTGTGAATACTTTTGTTTTCACCACATCTGGAGAGCAGTCTGCTGTAAATCTGTCTACTGAGCAGCAGCTACTTTGCAGATGTGTGAACGACAGGGAACTTTAACTGTGACAGTAAAAGCAGTGCTCTAAATAATGTTACACTGACACCCTGTGGTGAACAAACAACAGTGCACTTAAACGGGGATCCCACATCACATCAGTTAATGCAGGACCCTGACATACAACATGAATAGATAATTTCCTAAATCAAGCACAGTTCCATCTGCACTCGAGATTTAATATTATTTTCTGTTTCAGTGTTTCGGCTCACAGAAACCTGTCTATTATGACCTATACTAGGCCTTCTGAACTCTTTTATTCTGGGATCCACAATGCAGTGTCTCAGGGACCCAAGCTCATGAATGCATGATTCCCCTCTCGTCTACAGTTATTAAAGGCAAAAATAATCCAGTACACAATTTCATAGGACGTCAGTAAATCATCTCACAATGTCACAAACTTTGCTTTACATTTTTTGAACTGACAAAAACTTCCTACAATCAACACATCAGCATGTGGGAGAACCAGAGCCTGAACCTGGGAACAGACGGTGCAGACTACCAGACGGAGGCTCTGATCCAGCTGTTGATTGGTCATGCAGCTGTAGTATGAACTCACAGGTTTAGTGCTGAACTGAAGGAAAGTCAATGCATATTGTTCTCTTTTTCAACATTTCTTTTTCTTTGCAAACTTTACTCTTTATGGTTCACGTGGTGCCAGGAGAGAAACAGTTGGATTGGTGCATCCCTAATGATAAAGACATATGCCTCTAGAGATATACAGAGACATCATTATCTATTAACATTATCTGTATCTGTTCAACCAACATCATCATCTCTTCTGTATTCAGATAGAAGACTGGAAGTGTGGAAGGCGTGGTTTATACAAAGTCACATTAAATTGGGCAAATATTGTATAATATCTAACCTAATATTTATTGGCATGCGATTTTTGTGCAATGGAATTGATTTAATATTGGCATATACAGTAATTATAGGGCTGTGTATTGGCAATAATCTGGTGATACGAAACGCATCACGATACTGGGGTTATGATTCAATATTAGGGATGGGTCATGATTTTAGATTTTTCGAATAGTCGTTAAATTATAAAAAAACGTTTATTCGAATAATAATCGACTAATTCCCAATGATTTTCGAGTAGTATTTTTGCTTGGAATGCACATCCCTATTCAATATATTGCGATATATTGCGATACTGTAAGAAAGGCGATATATTGCATAAAATAATAATGCATAAAATCGGATTAAAAAAAGGTTTACCTTTTTATGCAATCAGAACAGTAAGATCTGTATTTGCCTTTATCACCACCTTTTCATTTTGAAAGAGCAACGGCCAATGAGGAAACTCCAACACTTGGCCGACCAATCATGTAGCTTCATCAGTCAGTCAGACAGTGACAGCCCCCTCTGCAGTCCAGCCAAAAACATATGGAAGAAATGTGTCTTTCTATTTATGTTTTGGCATGAATTTGGTTGAAAGCTAACACTTTTTTGTGAATGGCCTGAATCTGACTGATAGTGCACTGATGTCACAGACAGGTTGTTGATGGAATCTCAAAACATAGTCAGACAAACACAAAGACTCCCAGGAACAGAAGCTGAATCAAACCAATTAACAGGAAAGACAATGTGAGCATTTGTGACTAAATCTAAAGAAAGTATAGCGCACTTTATGGGTTTGGTGTTGACTACAGTACAAAGGCAACAAATGGAGCTGGCCTTCAGCGGACACACACACAGAAAGCCTTAAAAAGGAATTGTCTCTAGGCAGCTTTGACTCAACAATGGCCTCTCACCTTGGCACTGGCCCTGGCCCTGATGTCTCCCACATCCTTCAGTTTGGACTTGTAGAGCATCCAGCGGTAGCGAAGTTCCTCCAGACTCACATCTTCTGCTGGTCCAGAACCAGCCTCACTGCTCTGACTCTCCTGGAGCAACAGCTGGAACTGCACCTGACCCCAGGCCAGTCTTGACCTCAGAGCCTGTACCGGCACACAGCAGAGAGTTTCAGGTATACTGGACTAGAACAGAGTTGGAATGAAAAGCAACATAAGGTGCAATGGAACTGAAACATTTACCAGAAGAGGTCAAGGGCTTTTCAGAGTCAGCATAATGAGGCTAAACATTACATCAGTTTACTGAAAGTTAAAGGGGGACTTTGGTATTTTTCAACCCTATCATCCCATGCTTTTGTGTCTAAGTGACTAGTGGAGACAATCAATTCTGAAATTGGTCCAGTATTGAGGGAGAGCACTGTAACCGGCAGCTGCTAAACGGGTGTTGTTTCTAACCAAGTCTCGTTCTGAAATCATCGAAATACTCAGCCATGACATTGAAAATCTTTGAGATAACACTAAGCTACACTTTCTGTCCTCCAACACAACAGACTCTGACAACACCGGCACTCCTCTCTCCAACTCTCACTCAAGTTTCCACCACTGTCTACCGGGAACATAAGGCTCCCTCAGATTACCTTTTATACATGGTCAAACATAAAATACTATTTATTCTGTGGCTTGGCTGAGTACATGATTGTTAATATTTACTGATAGATGTGCATCCATATTGCCCAGTATGCCCAGTTAATCAATATTTTAAATTCAATACTTAATCAATAGTCCATGTCAATCCATTGCTATCCATCTTGCATTAGTCTGACCCGTTCTCACTCCCAACTCGTAAAATACCGACGCTTAGTCAGTGTCCCTCGACGTCTGATACCAACACACGGGGGCACCCATCCACCTCAGAGCAACTGATGTAGTATAAAGAGCGACAAAGTCTATGTAGGGCGGGTGGGAGGCTTGGATGGATGGGTCAAACAAACACAGGACTTTCACCCAGGACAACGCTGTTCGTGTCCTGTGTGAAACCAAGTCAACGTTCACTTATTTACCGTAGTTTTATTACGTATCTTACGTAGATTACGTGTACTTATTTTGCTTAACAAATATACTTATTTTAAGTCAAAACCACAATTTCCTAAGCCTAACAAAGTACATGTGTTGTGTAAGTAAAAATAAAAACGAAGTAAACCTACGTTGGAATTATATTTTTAAAAGAGATTGTATGCATGTAACGAGTGGAAACTGTGTTTCCCGTGAACACGGAAGTTTATTTTGAAAAGACACTATGCATGTAACGAGTGGAAACTGTGTTCCCTGTGAACACGGAAGTTTATTTTGAAAAGACACTATGCATGTAACGAGTGGAAACTGTGTTTCCTGTGAACACGGAAGTTTATTTTGAAAAGACACTATGCATGAAACGAGAGGAAACTGACATGCCGTCCCTGACACGTCCAAAACTGACACTAGAGGAGTAACTAGAGCATCACAGTTTGAAGCGTAGGGCCACTGACAAAGCTTCAGTATTTGGCGAGTTGGGAGAACGTGTTGAATTGGCCATTGTGTTGGGTCAATGATCCACTGTTATCCAACACACTGAAGACGGGGGAATGATGGCAGAGGTAAACCTTCATTTATTAAGGTATTGCGAACGCTCAGGTTCAGCCAAGGTTGCAAAGTAATTATTAGATGTGTCTATAAAACAACAAGAAATACATGCATACAAACTTGTCAAAATAACAATAAGTCAGGAGTCAATAAGTCATCAGTAACAATAACCTGTGATCCATCTGCTCGTATGTCAAGGTTACAACCATATACATACTTAGCACGTAACAAAAAGCTGGTGAACAGCGTACAGTCTTAACATGTCTTGAAAATGATTTAATGTCAACAGAAGTTCACCTTGAGTGTTTCCTGTCGGATCTTGAGTTCTTTGGCGCCGAGTGTTGCTCCCTTAGTGCTGCAGATCCCTGAGAGGAGTTCATTCTCTTTGGACAGCCAGGCCTCGAACTCCCTCCTCCTGGATTTGTACTCTCCTGTGCCCCCCTGTAAGACCCCCAAACAACTCAGAAAACTCTTGCACAGCACACACTATCGACAAGTAAACAGTCATTTTGTGCCCTTTCTGAGTTTGGAGTGTGGATACTCGGCTGATGTGTGGACTGTTAACAAAACCATCAGTGAGAAAAGCTGGAACACAGCACTCATCTGTCAACACAGTTTTTGTGCTTCTCTGTTTTTCTATTGATTTCATTTCAAGGACAATTCTTCTGCCAGACAAGTGCAAAATGGGCAAAGGTGATTACAGCCATTCAGAGCTACAACTGAAACTGGAAAGATGACAGAATAAACATCTCAAGACTGATGTCTGAACACCTGCATGCATCCCTGGAGTGAATGCTAAGCTCTCAATTAACTTTATTCTGCCTTTTTTGGACTAATTCTACCCTCATTAGCACTTTCGAGCTGAGATCGAGATTTTTGAGCCAGATCAGCTGTCGTTCAATGTCTAATTTGTGATGTCTCACTTCTCTGGCTGTATGATTGGATGGATTACTGGCAGCTCAGAAATTCTGCTCAGCTGTCTTGCAGTTTGAGCAGTTTCATGGTCAAACGTTCTCTTTTTGTCAACATTGTTGAAGACTTTCTGCACAGTATCGGCCATGAAGAAAGGTGATCTGTGATTCTACCTTGACAGGCAGCCAGGGTTTTTTATTCACTTTTTATCCTCGTAGTAAATTTTACAGGATAGGTTGGATGTTTCCCACATCTGACATGGGAAAGAAAATCCTTTTTGTTGAATTATCAGTACAAACAATAAACCACTATGCTGAAAAATTCTGGTTTGTTGAATAAAAGAGAGCATTGCCATCATGAAATAGTTTCAGCAGCTTGAATCTGGATCAGTTTGGGATGAATTCAGTGATTCAGTTCTGCTAAGGTGCTTTGCAACAGCATGTAATAGTCATGGGTATTATAGTGTTTACCACTACATTAAAGGGATAGTTCAGGTGTTTTGAAGTAGGGTTGTATGAGGTACTTATCCATAGTCACGGGAGCAAAGCAATGTACTGCTATGGACGGGGGCAGCAGCAAAACGCCTAAAAGAAAGAAATCTATTTTAGTTTAAGTGTACGCTGTATTTAGAATATTTTCACCGCTTTACCTTGCCGTGACAGCTATACAGTCTTTGTTTCTCTCGGGGAACTGAAGCGGATATCTATGCTGTCTTCAAAGCCACCAGACTCCATTGAAAAAAACAGTAATTTGACCTCTCAGAACACGGGAGTTGCTGGTGTAACATATGCCTCTTGCATGTTTCATTAGATACACAATTTCAGCTTTAACAAATTGTTACTATTGTTACTAGCAATTTTACTTTCATGTGATAGTCGTTAGGTGCACATATTTGTGTTATTTTCATATTTTTATGCAGTTATTTTATATTTTATATTTAATACTACAGTATCCAAGGTAACGATAGCTATAAAAGCTCATCACTGAGGGAACAAGTCAGACCCTCAGTCTATGTATAATGTATAATCAAAGAGAACGGGCTTGTATCTCCCAGGAGAACGGGTGTCCCGAAGTGCTTGTAAGCAAATAAATCCATCTTGAAGCGTCATCGGAGCTGTCTGTGGTTTGTTGGAGTGTTAACCGTTAACGTTAACCGTCAGCCGTTTACAATCTGGCTGCCAACGCCATCAGCGGTACAAAACTGCGCTAATGGGGCCGTTATGAACTGTGTATGGAGGAAGTAAACAGAAGAAAGACCTCCCGTTACACCGGTCTACCACTACCTCCATCAGTTAGTTTGTTTGTGTCATTGTGTGACTTTGGTTGGTTCGGATTCACCAAAGTCACACACTAACACAAACAAACTGGTGGGTTTGGCGAGAGCATAGATGGATACAGCGGCTTCAGTTCTCCGTCAGAAGGTGAAGCGGTGAAAATATTCTAAATAGAGCATACACATGAACTGATTTTTTTAGGTGAGCCTTTCTTTCATGTGTCTAAAGTCAGTTTTGTTGCTTCCCCTGTCCACATCAGTACATTGCGTCTGTTTCTCCAAACTGCTGACCACCATCTACTGTAGGTAATACACTGACTATGGATAAGGACCTCATACAAGCTCAATACAAAACACCCCAACTATTCCTTTAAGGAAGGAGAGCCATAACCTTTTAGTATTCCTGTGTTTCTGAGTAGAGGAACATTGAGTTTAGGATTGAAAGTAAACTTTACAGAGAAAGACACCTGAACACCTGACTCGGTCCACATCTACTCTACAAAGTAAACCAAGGGGCAGGAAGTATGAACACTGCACAACAATACCATAGTGAGTTGCGTTGTTGTTGATGTTTGCTTGGTCGGGTCCCTTCTGAACAGCATGAACGCTCCTCCTCCTCCTGGACTCAGGCCTTCCCCTGCCTCCATGCTGCCTTCACCAGAGCTCGTTGTTCGCCCCTCACCATAGCTGACCTTCGTGGTTAATGCTGTTCCCCCTCTGTCTCTGCTGCCGCCCCCTGTTGATTTATCACTGTCTGGGCTTCCATCCACGGTGGAGTCTTTGGGACCTTTCTGGCTTGCTCCGCTGAAAAAACTCCAAGCAGAGGAATCTACTTTGTCTCCTTTAAAGGAGCGTCCACTGTCCTTGTCTGTCCTTGATGGGCTGAGATGTTTATCGTCTTGTCCAGCCAGAATGAGGTGACCTTCACCCTGGCCCTGTATCCAACCACCCTGCCCCGTCATCACCCCCTCTCCTGCCTCTCCCTCCAGGCTTGCTCCTCTTCCAGGCCCAGAGCTAGCCACGGCTCCATACAGCTCAGCTGGCTTGTCTTGTTGTTGGCCTCTCTGGCTCCTGGAGCCTCCTGCCCTGCCCTGACTGTCTCCCTCCCCCAGACTGAGCTCTGTTGTTAGGGATGTGCGGTCTACAGACAGGCCTCCAACGCTCCATGAGTCAGACTCTGTCTGCTCTGTGGAGCTGTTCAGCAGCCTGGGAGGGACACAAGAGAGAGGTTAAGTAATAACTCACCTGGAAGTCTAATGCACCACAACCACAGGAAGAGACTGTTGAACAACAGAGAAGCAACGCTCCTTAAATTCAGTATTGATTAGGGCTGTCAAAGTTAACGCAAATGAGTTTTAACGCCACTAATTTCTTTAACGCATTAACGCAACTTGTGATTCCTAGGTTGTAGTGGGCTCAGTTTTAAAGCTAGAGTGGAGATACTGGCATCGTGTTATACTAGTTTGTCAGGAAAGAGGCTACAGTAAATAACGCACCAAACTTATGCTAAATGTTGGTGAGGAAAAACTGGCATGGTCATTTTCAAAGGGGTCCCTTGACCTCTGACCTCCAGATCAGTGAATGTAAATGGGTTCTATGGGTACCCACGAGTCTCCCCTTTACAGACATGCCCACTTTATGATAATCACATGCAGTTTGGGACAAGTCATAGTCAAGTCAGCACACTGACACACTGACAGCTGTTGTTGCCTGTTGGGCTGCAGTTTGCCATGTTATGATTGGAGCATATTGTTTTCTGCTAAATGCAGTACCTGTGAGGGTTTCTGGACAATATCTGTCATTGTTTTGTGTTGTTCATTGATTTACAATAATAAATATATTATTATTATAAATAAATTATAAATATAAATTGCTGTTATTTCTTCTGAGACAACACTTAGGGCGTTGAATGTAAAACTGAATGCTTAAGACATTAGAATAAATGAAAAGACACATGTTAAGGCATGGATCACTCCCGAGCCAAGCTGTTGTCTTTATATTACATACACATTTTTGAATCTTAGAAATGATATGTTTCATATCAATATTAGGGCTGTCAATCGCTATTAATCGCATGATTGTCCATAGTTTATCGCGATTAATTGCACATTTTTTATGTGTTCAAAATGTACCTTAAAGGGAGATTTGTCAAGTATTTAATCCTCTTATCAACATGGGAGTGGACAAATATGCTGCTTTATGCAAATGTATGTATATATTTATTATTGTAAATCAATTAACAACACAAAACAATGACAGATATTGTCCAGACTATGTTGACTATGACTTGCCCCAAACTGCATGTGGTTATCATAAAGGGGTTATGTCTGTAAAGGGGAGACTCGTGGGTACCCATAGAACCCATTTACATTCACTGATCTGGAGGTCCGAGGTGAAGGGACCCCTCTGACCTCAGGTTTTCTAGTTTCATATGATACCAGTATCTTCTCTCTAGCTTTAAAACTGAGCCTCTACAACCTAAAAACCGTAAATTGCGTTAACGCGTTGAAGAAATAGTGGCGTGAGTTATTATCGCGTTAATTTTGACAGCCCTACTTAAAAGACAACAGTCTTTGTTTTTCCCAACTGACGAAGGCCAACGCAGCAACAGAGGCTTTGTTTAGCGGCGCACATCCTAATGAATCACAAAAAGCTTTGCCTATGGCGGGACTGTAATAGAGGCGATGACTGTGGTGGCTGAAACATTATTAAAGGACCATAAGAGTAAGACAGATTTTACGTCTACTATTGTTGATGTACAACTTGGTGCTATGAATAGCTCTCGGAGGAAAAAAGGTTGGAGACCCCGGGACCAGTAAACTGGGCTAAGAGTTGTTCTGTGATAGTCTTGCCTACCACACACCAAGCAAACCAAACTAAAAATACTTATTCTCCTATTGTTTCATGTACCTGTGAAGATTGAGACTCATATTGTACAGGGCCAACCAGGACTCTCGTAGGCGCTTAATGTCCCGCAGAATGTGGACCTGTCCCTCTTCTGAAGTCCTCTCCAAAACCCCCTGACCCTGGACCTCCATCTGCTGCAGCTGAAGCTCCTTCTCTGGGAACTCTCCCAGAGCTCTCTGTGGACAAAGACAATGGAGCACGTTAATAAACATGGTGGTCAGAGAGAGGAGGTCAAACGCTATGGAGGCTCAGCAGTCACGCAGCAATCCTGATGCAGCCGCCAAGAAGTTCATCTGTGATAGTGAACTTCATACGGTGTGACACTTTGCATCCTTGTACAGGTAGTTTATGTTCAATAATCTCAACACACCTACACTGTATGTCATATGTCTGTCTGTCAGTCCAGCTGTTGGAGAGATAACAGCTCTGCTTTAGTGAGGTACACATGTTTGTCCATTAACTAGGCAACAACAAACAGAATTTAGCTCCAAAGCCCAGCCAATAGCAGACAGTAGATGGCTTCACACACATTTGGGTTTGAAGATTGGTTTGAAGTTAAACCTTCACGGCAAAATCGCTGCCAAAACAATAAGAAAAAAAAATAAACTACTTAACCCTAAAATCTCAATATTTTTTTTTACTATTGTTGTGGTGCCAATATCTAGCAGCCATCTGCAGAACAGCAGTAGAAAGGGACTGTATGTAAGTTTTTACACCTATAAATGTCTTTTACTCATTTCTTTTTGCCAATGTGTCAACAGGTTGTAACCTAGCCTAAAAATGAGACCGTACGCAACTTTCTGGGTTTCCTCTATCAGTCTGTAGACTGCTTTTTAATGTGAAGAAGAGTGCCTTTATTTTCAGCTCCGCTACAGGGCTAACAGTGTGCAGCCATAGCTAATGCTTGGTTAGAAATGGATAACTCCAACAAACGACCATTCACCACCAAAACTCAGACTTCAACACAAACTCCACAGAAGCACAAATTGGGTCTCACTGTAAAGCTGAGGCTCTTGTGGATCCAATGAGCCCAACGAGCCCAACTGTACCCCATCTGGATTACTCACCTACAGTGATATTGGTAAATGGTTAATGGACTTGCATTTATAGAGCTCCTTTCTAGTATTCCGACCACTCAAAGTGCTTTACACTACACGTCAGCATTCACCCATTCACACACGCATTCATACACTGATGGCAGAGGCTGCTATACAAGGTGTCAACATGCCCATCAGGATCTAATCTAAATACTCATTCACACACCGATGACTCAGCTTTCAGGATTAATTTGGGGTTCAGCATCTTGCTCAAGGACACTTCGACATGTGGACACGTGGACTAGAGGAGTTGGGGCTGGGTGACCCACTCTACAGCTGAGCCACAGCTGCCACAATATTGTCCTATTTCAGTCACTGTGGGTGTATGTGTGTTAATGCCCCAGCCAACTGTATTTGTAGTAACGTACAAGTGCCACAAGATGGCAGTAGCTACATCTGAAGTACAGTATGGGAACTGTGAAAGTCTGTTTTACAATAAAGGCCTTGTCAGGGGAAATGAAGGGATTATGTTCACTGAAATGCTACGGAGCTTTTAAACAGATACAGAAAGTATTGAGATAGCATTAACAGCATGATGCTTTAACAAAGAAAAGAAGGGTGCTTCATACTAAAACGGGGCTCCCACTCTTTTCTAGAGATCATTTTCCAGGACTTTTCCAGGAATCTTCCAGGATGATCTGGATGCTATGACAAACAGGGCTCGCGCCATACACCAATATGTTTCTCTCTGTGGAAGTCTGATTTAAAAGACGTGCTAGAAGTTATGGCTGTAACTTATCTATGAAATCATTTCTTACATGCTTAGAAATTATGACAAATTGATTTAAAGTTAGAGTCGAGTTTGCAAGGATTATTAATTGCCACCGACTCTTATCAGTTTATCACACCATATGTTAGCCGTATAATTATATTAAGTGGAGTCTTTAACGCGGCTAATCACACCCACTGTACCACTACAAAAGTTAAACATTTCATGTCATGTTATGGTCCATTTTACCTAAAAACATCAACGCAGCATTGCGTTTGAAGAGGCAATGCTAGCAAAGTAAAAAAGTACCGTTGACTCACATGCATGGGCTTCCCATTCATTCATGCCCAACAAACCATTGAAACCATTGCTCCTAGCCAGAGTTGAATCACAAACCTTGAAACTTTGCAGGCAAACAAGCATGTCAACTTTAGCAACTAAACCAAAAATGCTAACCAATTTAACATAAATCTACTGTTTAAAACAAGTTGGGAAGAAAGCAACGTTATGTAAAGTCATCCAACCTGCCTGTGCTACCATGTGATGTGACTTGGGGGTGTGGTCATAGCGAACCTATTCAAAATACTCTTGTCCATAAACAACCATTTGATTTCCAGGACGCATGGGAACCCTGTAAAATATGAACAAATATATTTATCAGGCAGAAATAAAGGCCAGTCTCTAATATAAGCCTGCTTTAAATAAAAGCCTGGCACCGTCTCTAGTTGAGAAAGGGCTAACAGCAAAACGTTACCAGCAGAAACATTGTTGCACCTATTCATTCTGAAAGACCAACGGCCAATGGGGAAACTACGACATTCAACCGTCCAATGGCTTTACCTCATCATTCCCACAGTCACTCACTCAGTAAGTCAGACTTTCGCATTTATAGGGCTGGCCTGGTTTGCTGTGGTCCTACGACATGTCTAGAGCGTAACCCACAAATTGCAAAAAAACGTGCAAAAAGCTCTCGTGAGACTCGCTGCCCGACGACCTATCCTAACCTTAAACATTCAAGGTCAATGCCTAACCTTAACCGTTTGAGGTCAGTGTCTAACCTCAACCATTAATGGTCAATGCCCAACCTCAACTATTTATCGTCAATGCCTCACCTTAACTATTCAAGGTCAATGCCTAACCTCAACCATTTATGGTCAATGCCTGACCTCAACCATTCAAGGTCAATGCCTAACCTTAACTATTCATGGTCAATGCCTAACCTCGACCATTTATGGTCAATGCCTAACCTTAACTATTCAAGGTCAATGCCTAACCTCAACCATTCAAAGTCAATGCCTAACTTAACTATTCGAGGTGAATGCCTAACCTCAACCATTCAAGGTCAATGCCTAACTTCAACCATTCAAGGTCAATGCCTAACCTCAACCATTCAAGGTCAATACCTTGAATGGTTGAGGTTAGGCATTGGCCTAACCTCAACCATTCATGGTCAATGCCTGACCTTAACTATTCAAGGTCAATGCCTAACCTCAACCATTCAAGGTCAATGCCTAACCTCAACCATTCAAGGTCAATGCCTAACCTCAACCATTCAAAGTCAATGCCTAACTTGACTATTCGAGGTGAATGCCTAACCTCAACCATTTATGGTCAATGCCTAATCTTAACCATTTATGGTCAATGCGTAATCTTAACTATTCAAGGTCAATGCCTAACCTCAACCATTCAAGGTCAATGCCTAACTTAACTATTCAAGGTCAATGCCTAACCTCAACCATTCAAGGTCAATGCCTAACTTAACTATTCAAGGTCAATGCCTAACTTAACTATTCAAGGTCAATGCCTAACCTTAACCATCTCGCGAGACTTTCGCTATTTGCGTCCTACCTTCTGGCCACGACCGCGGTCCTACGTGCCAAGGTATTTCCACAGGTTTTTAATGTGTATATGAATGGATAGAGGTGAGTGTCAGTGTCCCAGGGATAGAAGTGCCATGTTGATGAGACATTCCCTGGATTACTGTTGATAATAAGGGAAAACTATGGTTGAAAACTATGGTGTACGGTCTAAGACCTGCTCTATATATAAAGCGTCTTGAGATAACTTCTGTTGTGATTTGACGCTATACAAAAATAAATTGAATTGAATTGAATTGAAAAGTTTAAACAATGATTATGAGGCAACGTCTGAAGTGGAATGTGGAATACCTATTTTAATGATTTCTAAGCAAATTTATGGACTTTAATTCTCAATTAAAATAAACTTACTTGCTATCACAAGTAAGAGAGTAAGTTGTGTTTGACATCTGTGTGTTCTGGTTTAACTGACTTATGACTCATGAGTGACTCACTGACGCAGGAAAAGGGCTGCATCCAATGACATCAATTGGATTCAAGGGGTTAACTCCCATAGTTTAGGTAACATGCTGTCAGTAAACTACACAATGTTAAATACTGGCTCGGCTGTGATTCAGTCACAGGTCGCAGGTTGTTGAATGCAGCTTTGCAACACTCACTCGCACGCTCGCTGCTGGATAAGAAAGAGCATGAATTTTTCTTTCAAACTTCAACACATCATTTCCTGTCTGTGGTGAAGCACACGTATTCCTCTGGAGCGGCTGTTTAATGTGGGCAAACACACTGAACCAACAGTGTTATTTTACTGGAATGGATTTCTCCTCTCTGGTACACCCGTGGTGTCTGTTCTAGGCTGATAAGATGGGTGTTAGTTTTTTATTCCTAAAAAGGAACTCTGGAGAAACTTTTCTGCACACTGCTACATATCTTGGTAGAGATACCAAGCTCTGCTCTTTTAAACTATAAGAGTATAGTTTAAAAGAGCAGAGCTCCTGAACAGGATTACGGCCACATGTAACAATGCTCCGAGTTAATGAAATGCAGAGGTGAAGAATCTTAACCCACAGTGGTGATGAGACTGGCAGGTAGGTCAGTGTAATAATGTACATTGGAATTATAAAGACTCCTTGGTATTCCCATTAACATTCATGACTGGGACCATCAGTTAAGGTCACAGTGAGCTGCCATCAGAGAACAATACGTGACAATGATATGAAATCAAAAGCGAGGCAAAGTGATTTGAATGAAATCATGAGTTTATCCTGCTGGATTTCCACACTACAAGTAGGGCTGGGCGATAATTTATCGTCTTTCAATGGAATCATATCCTGATGAAGTCCTATATAGAGATATCATGATACGCAATGACGTTGTCCAAATTGATAATAACAAGCACATACTAACTCAAATTGCTCTGAATATTGTTCCTATTGGGGGATTATTGGGGAATACCCCAGTGTGGTTAAATCAAACTGTTGTCTTAATCTGATTACACCGTGAACATAGTCAGTGTATAGCTGGAAATATTTAATCATTTTTTTCTCTCTGTAATTTCACTTGAAAGTTGAAAATGTTATGTTAATTATGAACTAAAGTTCTTGATTCATTGAGAATTAATACTCAAGTGTTTAATTCACACAGGAGTATACAACAATAGGCTTTACCATGTGACTATTTGATATAGACTATTTATTTATCGAACTAGCAGAAGACATGCTATATGGTGATATACTGTATATAGCTATCAAGATATGAAATGCCCTATATCAGGATAGAAGATTTTACCAAATCACAGCATGCCTTTTTCTCTGGTGTTCCTTGAGGTCTTGGTGTCTTAATGTGGTATTTTGGAGGGATTATTGATTATTTTATCAATTCCCCAGTGGCTTTTTTTAATTGCATGTATGTGTGAGAGTGTTAATATGTGTATAATATGTATGTAAATATGTATATATGTATGCATGTGCTCGCATATATGGACTATGTGTATGTATGCAGATGTATGTGTATATGTGTATATAGATATGTACAGTGGAGGAAATAAGTATTTGATCCCTTGCCGATTTTGTAAGTTTGCCCACTTACAAAGAAAAGAACGGTCTATAATTTTAATGGTAGGTATATTTTAACAGTGAGAGACAGAATATTAAAAAAAAAATCCAGAAAATCACATCATATAAAAGTTATAAATTGATTTGTATTTTATTGTGGGAAATAAGTATTTGATCCCCTAGCAACCAACAATAATTCTGTCCCCCGCAGACCGGTTAGATTAGTCCTCTCGCTTTAAGAAAGTGCTCCGAATCTCAACTCGTGACCTTAGTGGAGCGGATAGTGGAAAAATCATGCAAATAGTGATACAAGCACCAAATTTGGCATGATGATTCCCGAGGGGTCACTTAGCAAATATAAACGATCGGCCACTTGAAAATCCAAGACGTTTTTCAAGATGGCCGCCAAATTGACCTGCCGTTAATGGTTTCTCTCATAGAAATTCATCTACTTGGTCAATTTGAGTGATCTTGGTGTCAAATTATGTGTTTTCTAGCATGCTGGATCTTATTTTGATAGTTTTAACAATTTTTAACTTCAATATGGCGGCCATTTTTCAAGATGGCTGTCAAATTTACTCGCGGAGAATGTTTTTCTTAAAGAAATGCATGTACTTGGTCAACTTGAATGATTGTGATGTAGAATTATATGTTTTCTGGTATGCTATCTAATCTAATAAGTTTTACAGCTTTAACATCCTCCAATAAGTTTTTTTCTACTTTTTGGCTGTCCGGTGAGTCTTTGCTTTGTGGTGTTTGCATGGCTCAATTGGCTTGTAGGCCTACTGTTGTAGATATCAATAGCTGCTGTTGCCATAGGTGTAGGGGCTTAGTGGTAGAGGTAGCACCTTTGTTTCAGAAGTCAGACTCATTCTCCAGGATGGACTACTGGCACTGGTTCACACTACTTGCCCAACTCTCACCTGTGGCTCCATGAAGTTGCTAGTGCACGGCAATGACCACACCCCGGGACACCATGTTGGCTCACGGGCTGAACTAGGTGAGGGTAGCACACAGAGAGTCTCTCTGTGATGGAGTATGTCTAGCTCCAAATTTCAAAGTGCATAGAGTCAACGAACCAGCCATCTTTATCCATGAGGTTCCCACACCAACATATCTATCAGTTGCCTCTTTCTGGTCTTGGCAAACACAGACAGGCCAACATACATAGCAAAAGGTGTCTTCCTGTCCTTGGAGTGCCTGTGGACCTGCGATCCTTCCCTGTATTTGGCAAAACAGCTCTACTGTAACAGTTGCAAGGTCAGATTTTGATGCGCCATTCTGCAGTTGTGACTTGATATCAGCCCCATGTTCAATCATACATACAAACTGAAGCAGGGATGGTGTGACGGTATCTTCAAGGTACCCATCATGAGACGTGCTGTTGAATTCTGATTTATGCAGGTGGACTGCTTCTCCATATTTGCTTCCTTCTTCTGGGCCAGGTCTTCTTTCTTCTGCAGCTGTTGGGCATTCAGATAGGCTCGTTCTCGTTTGTACAGAGCAGCCAAGCAAGCAGGATGACATCTCCAGCACTCAGATTGGGAAGGAGCTTTCCATCACTGAAGGATTTTGCACATTCATTTGGTCTTTCATTCAGTTTCATGGTCATTGCTTATCTTAAGTTGCCCCCTTCTTCCTCGCACAGAAAGAATTTGGGGGATAGAGTATCTCTGACCCTCCGTGGTATTTTGTAACAGCTGCTCTCATCTGTAACAGTTGAAGGGGTTGATCTCTTTTCAGCTCTTTGTAACTTGGTGTTATTTTTCATCAAGGTTTCCTCTATCCCACTACCGTCGTCTAGTCTTGCTGGGTCACGCTTGACTGGTAGCTGACTGACTGCATGGAATCTGGGAATTTTCCTCGCCAAGAGGCTGTACCCATCACCTAGTCTTTTGTTGGGATTTATATGTGGAGAAGTAAGGCCCTCATTCTTGTCCATTTGACAAAGGCAACACTTGGCCCAGTCAGTGTGCCAAAATGTTTCAGTTGATTTTTGGTTTAAAGCCATTGTAATGTTTAGGGTCGAAGGTTTATCCTTTTACCACCCTGTATCACGGGCACTTTCTTGTATGGGATACAGCTAGTCTCATGTATTATTTTACGCAATCTGTACACTATCTGGATAACTGAAACCCCATTATCCTTGGCTCGGCTCTCCCCGGCTTGCACATCCTGTCGATTCAGGTGTGGCTGCTTAAAACTGATCAGGGGTTGGTAGTATGCAGCATTTGGGACACTAAGTATAATGCTGAATCCTACTTAGCTGATGTTAAACCCCATTCTGAGTTACACAGCAGCGATTGTCACCAGTGTGCCCTGGTAATGCCCAACAATCACTCCTTTACAGTTCTCTGCTGTTGTGACAATTCTGGCAGTTGGGTTGGAACCTTATGGATAAAGATGGCTGGTTCGTTGACTCTATGCACTTTGACATTTGGAGCTAGACATACTCCATCACAGAGAGACTCTCTGTGTGCTACCCTCACCTAGTTCAGCCCGTGAGCCAACATGGTGTCCCGGGGTGTGGTCATTGCCGTGCACTAGCAACTTCATGGAGCCACAGGTGAGAGTTGGGCAAGTAGTGAGGACCAGTGCCAGTAGTCCATCCTGGAGAATGTGGCTGACTTCTGAAACAAAGGTGCTACCTCTACCACTAAGCCCCTACACCTATGGCAACAGCAGCTATTGATATCTACAACAGTAGGCCTACAAGCCAATTGAGCCATGCAAACACCACAAAGCAAAGACTCACCGGACAGCCAAAAAGTAGAAAAACACTTATTGGAGGATGTTAAAGCTGTAAAACTTATTAGATTAGATAGCATACCAGAAAACATATAATTCTACATCACAATCATTCAAGTTGACCAAGTACATGCATTTCTTTAAGAAAAACATTCTCCGCGAGTAAATTTGACAGCCATCTTGAAAATGGCCGCCAAATTGCAGTTCAAAATTATTAAAACTATCAAAATAAGATCCAGCATGCTAGAAAACACATAATTTGACACCAAGATCACTCAAATTGACCAAGTAGATGAATTTCTATGAGAGAAACCATTAACGGCAGGTCAATTTGGCGGCCATCTTGAAAAACGTCTTGGATTTTCAAGTGGCCGATCGTTTATATTTGCTAAGTGACCCCTCGGGAATCATCATGCCAAATTTGGTGCTTGTATCACTATTTGCACGATTTGACTGAAAAATGGATGTTAGCCGCTCCACTACCTGTATAAAAGACAACTGTCTCAACTCATTACCTGTATAAAAGACACCTGTCCACCATCAGATTCCAACCTCTCCACCATGGGCAAGACCAAAGGGCTGTCTAAGGACGTCAGGGACAAGATTGCAGACCTGCACAAGACTGGAATGGGCTACAAGACCATCAGCAAGCAGCTTTGTGAGAAGGAGACAACTGTTGGTGCCATTATTCGGAAATGGAAGAAACACAAAATGACCATCAATCGCCCCCGGTCTGGGGCTCCACGCAAGATCTCGTCTCGTGGGGTATCGATGATCATGAGAAAGGTGAGGATTCAGCCCAGAAATACACGGGAGGAACTTCTTAATGATCTCAAGACAGCTGGGACCACAATCACCAAGAAAACCATTGGTAACACACTACGCCGTAATAGATTAAAATCCTGCAGCGCCCGCAATGTCCCCCTGCTCAAGAAGGAACATGTACAGGCCCGTCTGTTTGCCAATGAACACCTGAATGATTCAGAGAAGGCTTGGGAGAAGGTGATGTGGTCAGATGAGACCAAAATCGAGCTCTTTGGCATCAACTCGACTCGCCGTGTTTGGAGGAAGAGAAATGCTGACTATAACCCCAAGAACACCATCCCCACCGTCAAGCATGGAGGTGGAAACATTATGTTTTGGGGGTCTTTCTCTACTACGGGGACAGGACGACTTCACCGCATCGAAGGGAGGATGGACGGGGACATGTACCGTGAAATGTTGGGCGACAACCTCCTTCCCTCAGCCAGGACACTGAAAATGGGTCGTGGATGGGTCTTCCAGCATGACAATGACCCAAAACATACGGCCAAAGCAACAAAGGAGTGGCTCAAGAAGAAGCACATTAAGGTCATGGAGTGGCGTGGCCAGTCTCCGGACCTTAATTCCATAGAAAATCTGTGGAGGGAGCTGAAGCTTCGAGTTGCCAAGCGACAGCCTCGAAACCTTAAGGATTTGGAGATGATCTGCAAAGAGGTGGACCAAAATCCCCCCTGAGATGTGCGCAAATCTGGTGACCAACTACAAGAAACGTCTGACCTCTGTGCTTGCCAACAACGTTTCTCCACCAAGTACTGAGTCATGTTTTGCTAGGGGATCAAATACTTATTTCCCACAATCAAATTAAAATCAATTTATAACTTTTATATGATGTGATTTTCTGGATTTTTTTTTTTATATTCTCTCACTGTTAAAATAAACCTACCATTAAAATTATAGACCGTTCTTTTCTTTGTAAGTGGGCAAACTTACAAAATCGGCAAGGGATCAAATACTTATTTCCTCCACTGTATATGTATGTATCCCTCTTTATTATCTTTTTTTCCCCTCAGTTATCTATTTACTCATTTTTATATCTTACTCTTCTGTTCTGTGTGTGGGTGTATAAAATATTAGGGGAAAAAAAAAAAATGCAAATATATACTGCACATATTGTGAATGTATAATTCACGAGTAATTTGCAATAAACGTATTTAAAAAAAAATCTCTAGCGGTAGAAAATGGTTAAATTTAGCACCAAATCAACCCCAAAATGCTGAAAGAACTTATGAGACATAATAGAGCATGGGAATGGCCATCATAATGTTCTAAACCCTTATACACTTTCACTATTTATTTTTGATCAATTAATTTACTTATTCATGTTTATTTGATTTTATTTATGACTAGAACAATTTGACACACAGTGCTGAGCTACATCTCAAATTAATCTTCAGGTTACAGCTTTCAGATGATGTACATCACTTCTATGTGACATCTACTGTTGACCAGCTATCTCCCCCTAAAGACCCCCTAGACCCCCTAAAAAAGACAAAACGGGTCTATTGTGGGTTAATGTGCACAATGTAAACCCTTAAATAAATAAGGGCGGACTAATGTCCTCTAAATGTGCTGATTGTGAGGTGGAGGAATACACACACCTGAGCTTCGAGCTGGCGGCCCTCTACGCTCCACTGTCCTGAGGGGCTGTGGAAGGACTCCAGCTTCTGCTTCATGATCATCAGCCACTTCTCTATGTTCAGCAGGCTGTCGTGGAAGCTCTCATGGTCAGCGATGCTCCCCTCGCTCTCATTCACCTTCACCTGCAAACAAAATAAAAAGATTAGCTGGAATCATGGAAAAACATTTTGAAAATTCCTGCAATGCATTAGCAAAATATCTGCAGCAGGTCTCATTCTAAATGATAAATAGATTGGTGCAGCTTTAACTGTGGGTGAAATGATTCAGAACTTTTCTTTCTCCTCTTACCCTGGCTGCTGTGTGCAGGTGTTTCCAGTCAGCGTAGAGCCTCTCAAACTGGGTCCTGTTGCTCTGACTGGACGACACCAGAGTCTCCAGCGCTGAGATGTGGGCTTCACAGTCCTCCAGGTCCTTCAGGATCACCTGAGGACACACAGCGGGACAGCGTGCCATGGGATAACACAACAACACACAACTGCGGGTTTGGTGTAAACTTTCGGTTCAGGCAACGCATCGTTTAAAAAACAATCTAATCTATAGATACTACAATATTCAGTATGATATTGCAGCACCGTCTTTTATAATGAATGAATCAATCACTTTGACAACCCTAAAGGCAGACAGTGTTCACACTGATAACGATAAAGTTTCAAGTCTCTTCAGACTCATTCTCATTGTGAACTGAAATGAGCTGAAACCAATGGCTGCCTGAAGGAAGTAAAACACATTACAACACTACAGCATGCTTTCACAAATGCCTGTTATGCAAAGTGTACTTGATGTGTAGTAAATGTAGTGAATCAAAAACACAGCATTAATCATGTTGTTCGTAATGGATCCAACTGTGGAAACACCCTTCCATCAACACTGGTGTCTTTTTAGAATATGATAAAACCTCCACTCCTGATCTTTGCACTGCGGTTATCTACCGTGACTTCCAAGAAGTTGCATCCGAACTCATCTGCTTAACCTGCTGGAGGCTACAACATGAGAGTGTGCACAGTAGACATGTTCAACTGACTCTGACTTGGCCCTGGTCTAGTCTGGGATTAACCTCACCCTAAACTGGTCTGACTGGCTTTTCTTAGCCAGGATGTCAGGCTGGAGGCCGTCAGCTGCCACCAGTTGGTCCCGGAGAGCGTCCAGCTTGGAGCGAATCAACTCATAGGCGTCCCCAAAGTCCTTGGTTCTTGAGATTAAGCCCTGAGAGTGGGGAAAAAAGAATCATTAAGTGTGTTGTTATACAGCCAGTCATGTCTGGACTGTATATTGAAGCCAGTATGACCTCCATGATTTGACTTTGCATATAAAGATGGTGACCAAAACAGCTTTTTATCACTTATGAAACATTGCCAAAGTACAGCTGTTCCTATCCTATAAAGATGCTGGAGAGCTTTTTATTTCAAAAAGATTAGACTATTGCAAAGCTCTTTTTGTTGGTCTTTCAAAACAATCAATTGAAAAAACTTTGTGTGCTGCTAGACTTTTAAAAAGTACACAACACACTGACTGTCTGTCTCACTCGCTCTCTCCTTTACCCTCTCCTCCTGCTGGGGATAAATTAACGGAAAGCAGCCGGTAGCGGAGGTTTGTGGGCCTCTAACAGATCCGAACGACGGGGAACACACAACTTCCAGCTCAAGAGAAAACTACAGAAAAGTCCCGTTAGAGAAATAAACATATCCCAGTGCTGCCCGGTGCGGTGTCGGTGCTGAGGCGAGAGCGGCCGGTGCTGGTGGACGCTGCACCTCAAAAATGTCCCAAAACTGCATTTCAAACGGTGGACATCGGCAACATGTCTATCCATTCTCCGGTGCGGTGAGACCGGCGTACGGCGGTGCATCTCCTCAGTGCAGCAGCAGGCAGACGGCCGCCTCACCAGGAGGAGACGGTGAAGAAGTGAGCGAGATAGAGTGAGAGAGAGTAGGTGTGTTGAGATAATTCTTGTCTCACTTGTGGTCTGATAAACAATAAATTCATCTAAACTGGGTTGAAAACGATGCAATCTGGTTGCCATGGTAATGAATTACGTCTGACTATTAATCACACCCCCATTCTCTGTTTGAGAAAGAACGTTGACCAAAAAACAGGAAGTAAAACTGTCTGAGATGATCTTTTAGATGAACTGAGGGTCATCTCAAAGGCACAGATTATTGTTTTGGACCCTCAACATCTTTTACATGTTGAGTTCCAGATGCTTCCATCAGAGCAGAGGTTAAGTCTCTCCAAAGGTAGCACTGATAGACACAGATTGTCCTGTGTTCCATCTGCTATTGTTTTTTAAAACAGACTATAACTCCGGATGTCATGTCATTGTGTCTACTTTTTCCATGAGTCATAGTGACAGTGTAGATATATGGTGATATGGAGATATGGATCGTGTGTTGTGTTGTGTATGATATATTGTATGTATTTGTTTAAACTACTGTATGTAAAGCAAATTGCCCCTCAGGGACATCAAAGTTATTTTTAATCTGAATCTGATCACTAGTGGGACCTTTAGTAGTTTAGACTAAAAACATGGAGATATGAAGGGCTCATTCTAAGCTAACGAAAACACAACCATTCTTAGTTTCAGGTGATTACACACTAATGAAAACATAGTTATGAATATTATATTCCATTTCTGCCAATAGATCCCCCGAAATGTTACACACTGGCTCTTTAAAAGTAAATTTTTATTCACGCAGTAGTGATTGCATCAATCATTTTAAATTAAAAACGTATTAAAACCTGCCATTTAAATTGAAGTACAGCCAAATGATTGACAGTAGCATGCTGGTACCTGTAGTCGGCTCTTCCTCTGCAGCAGCTGAGTGTGCAGCAGCTCTCTGTTCCTGATGGCAGCACTCAGCTCGCCCTGCATGCCGTCAGACCTCTCAGGACCGAACACAGAGTCCAGCAGGTCCCCCTTGACCTGCAGCAGACTGAGGCGCTCCTGCAGCAGGACACTGCCCTTCAGCAGACGCTACAATAAAACACAGAAATGTCTTCAAAACCAAAGTAAAGGCATCCACAAAGATTGTGCAAATATGAATATTAGTGTATTTACATTCATTTTAGAATCAAATCTCTGGAATAACAATGACAATATTAAATAAATAAATAAATAAATAAATAAATATGCCTATGAAATAAATGAGGCAATAAATATATAAATAAGTTCGATAAATAAATAGGTTTTGCACATTTTTTAAAGAACGACTTTATATATTTCAGGGGATTTTTTTTATTTCCATCTGATATATTTTTATCTCAGAGATTCAGACCAAAGTACAAGAATTAGCTAGCTAGTTAGTGCACCCCCGCAATCCCTCCGCCTCAGTCCCCGCTGTTGGGAGACTACTTTGCTGGGAAGTTTGCTGATCCGGTGGGGAGCCGAGGTCCGTCTCTGGGAAATATGACCAGATACAGTAGTGTGGAAAATAGTGCTGCTAGTAGATTACTTCACCGGGTGTAGAGCGGACGACGGCTCCAGAGACGGACTCATTTGGCAGCTGTAGCAACTTGAATTCAGCCAGCGCAAACCCAAGCATCGAAGATAAATGTGGCTTTAGGAAATAAAAGTCCCTCAATAGTTACCTGAGCTTCCGGGGACGGCACGGCTGCGACTCGGGCTCCGTACATCGCTGCAGTTTTTAGTTTTTTTTATTCTTTTATCTTAGTGTTAGTTTAGGTTTTATTACATTTTATGTTGTGGTTCTCATGTGATTGTGTGTGCGGATGTATGGCACAATGTCTACACTTAAGAAACTTTGGTTGGCACTTCTTATCTACCTCCTTCTGCCATGCCAAACATTCCAAGCAGTAAATAACAAGGCGGTGGTATCATACACCAGAGACGCACTGCTGGCTCTCCGAGCTGTAGGCAACACGCCACCCCCCGATCTGCCGGAGAGTATTCGACCGCGGCCGCCGGGGAAACGCCACTGGAGGAGAGGACGGAGAGGAGGCGTCTGTAAGCTGCTCCGTCGGAGAGGCAGCAGACCGGCGCTACCGTCCATGATACTCTGCAACGCCAGGTCCTTGAAGAATAAAATGGACGAGCTGCGGACCTGCGTTACGTACTGCTACGAGTACCGTGAGTCATGCATGTTGGTCTTCACTGAGACATGGCTTCATCAGGACATTCCCGACTCCCTGTGTGAACTAGAAGGCTTCTCTCTCATACGAGCCGACAGGAGTGGGATGTCGGGGATAAACAGAGGAGGGGGCCTCTGTGTTCACATGAATGACAACTGGTGTAGACAATACACGATGCGTCAGACCGTCTGTAACCCCGACGTTGAACTTGTCTGCGTGAGCTTGAGACCCGTTTATCTGCCTCAAGAGTTTGGAAACATCATCCTCTGCGCTGTGTATGTTCCACCCAGCGGGAACGCTGCTAGCGCAGCCGCCCAGGTTACAGACTGTGTTCAACAACAACTTTTACGCTGCCCTGAGGCCCCGGTTTTTATCTTAGGGGACTTCAACCACTGTAAACTGGAAATGTCACTTCCAGGTTTTGTGGCGTTAAAGTTGACACGTTATTATTGCGTTAACTTTGACAGCCCTAATATTTACGTATTTATTTATTTAACATTGAATGAAATGGTATTCCATACAAATCCACATAGTTACTCACACATCATTTTAAGTTCAACTTCAGAAAACCTCTCCATACTGAACTTCATACAAATTTTTTAGAGTGCTGCCACAGTGATGCAACTCTTACATGAGCTTAGACTTTGAAATGCATTTTACTGTAGACCTGAAATTGGAGAGTTATAAATCTGTCTGATCTTTTTTTAGAAGGGGGTATAAATGTGGGCAGCAGGCGTGTTATTTCACTGACCTGACATCCCCCTGCTGCTTGTTTGTTCTCCTTTTTCTTGGTGACTCATTGCATCCTGACTAGTTATTAAGTGACATTGTTTGTCCCCATTGTTTCATGTGATTGTGTAACAGCAGAGTGAGACAGGAAGCTTTGGGAGAAAGCTGAGCCTGACATGCAACAAAGGAGTGGACTGAACTCTGTTCTGTCAGAGCTCCCACTGTCTCTCAGAGCGCGTTGAGGTTACCGGCCGCAACAGTGTGTGGCTGGTATTGTTTTCACCTTGTGAGTCTGTGTGTGAGTCATCATGGTTAATGTGGTCCTGGAGACACCTACTGTAACAGGAACTACCACAGAGGAGATCTCTTGTTTAGCTCTGGTTTGGTGGAAACATCTATGTTCACCAACTAGCCTCTAACTGTGTCTGCTGCTGAGCAGATAGTGACCAGTGGATTTATCACAGCCTTGTCACTGAAAACAACGCTATGAGACCGGTGAGACTGAAACAAAACAGTGAGGTTGCACCCCGACAGCTAAACAATGAGTTGAATCTCACTATGAAGTTCCATAAAGACAAGGGGAGCTGCATATTCAGGTGATAATTCTCTGTAGGTCCCTTCACATTACACAGCCCCTTTCACACTGCCTGTTCAAAGCCGGACTCTTGCACTATTATTACACCTTGCTGTTCTGTATAAAAGGTACAGAAGCAGAATGGGGGGACAGAGTTGTTCAGCCACCGAGCCGGCAGCAAAGGTAGTAACGGAGCCGAATCAATAGCTGGGCTTCCACCAAAAGTTCCTGGGACTACTTTTCAAGGAACTAAAGGGTTCCTTCAGCCCACTGTTGTCTGCGTTTCCACCGTGGTCTAAAGACAAATTAGTCCACTGACGTATGAAAAAGCAACATGACATGAGACGAGGGCTGCTGGTGGTCACAGCAGTAAACTCACTCTGCAGCCTGACGTTCAGTGTGTCGTCTGTTTACTCTGAAAAACATGCTGGAATAAAATAAATGGTTTGTCACACTGCGAGGATATTTACTGCTGCATGTATTTACTGATGAACGTTGGATGTAATGAATGTAATGCAGAGGAGTAAAATGAAACTAAGAGTCTGTCTCCTCAGTAGATCATCTATTGAGTGTTTAATGGTTATTTATTTGTGATTTAGAACTTTAACACCGTGAAACAATCAGAAAATAACTTTTCTTTCTCTCATTCACAGCACCGCCGGCTGTCGTCCTCATCTCACGTTACCTATTGCCCTTGCAATCTCTCTCTCTCTGTTTTTAATGAGATGGGAAGCCGACAGCAGAGCCTAACTTTACTTTTAATGTTATCCAACAAAGAGAAATGTTCTCCTCTCGTCCTAAAATGATCCTAAATCAATACTAGAGGACTTCCTTGTTTTATGAATGAAGCGGTACAGTTGAAGCAGCGCCGCTGTGTGTGTGTGTTTCACCAATCAGTGACGGTCATCCCTGTAAACTCCGTCCCAAAAGTTCCTGTACCTCAGAAAGTACTACCCCCGAACAGGGCCTTTTTTGGGGGTAAAAAGGCCCCATGAAATGTCCTCGGAACTGAATTTAGATCCTGGTCCCTGCGGTCAAAACACAAGTTCCTCAAAAGGTTCTTAGTTCCAGGGGAAAGTTCCTGTGTTGGAAATGGGGCTAATGTCTTTGTAACAGCCGGCAGGGCGGGACTACACACTAGATGCCAACACTGTTTTTTTTACTCGTTGCGCCTCTTTTGCTCCTGTAATGCCGGCGTGCTATCTAAAATCGCACAGTGGGGAAACATTATGCGGCTGTTGTTTGTTTTACAGTGTAAAAAAGCAAAACCGGCGTAATGGTGGATCTGATTCACGGCAGTATTGCGAAGTCTCTGTGTAAAAAGGGCTATTGTCATTTTATACATTGTCATTATAAAAATAATCAATTACAGCCGCTTTAAGGAAATATGTGTGTATTACCTCTATGTTCTGGACTAACATGGCGATGTGGGAGAAGTCAGTAACCTCAGAGGAAGCCTCCAGAACCTGAGAGACCATGTGGCTCCACTGTGCGTAGACCAGCAGCGGGTCCTGGAGAATGTTTCTGAGCCCTGACTCGGACTCTGAACACAGCCTCTTCGCTCTGCTTTTCACACTGCAACAGGAGCACAAGCACAGTTACAACAGATAACTTCTGTGAAGGAGATTAACCCGAGTATTCCAAAACTGACCTTCGAGGCAGTGATTAGGACGTTGTACATATAATATATATATTTTTAAAAAAGACAAAATTATGTGCCAAATAATATATAGCAAAGGAAAACCAAAGTAAATCATCACACAGTGAGAGGCTTGCGTCAATATTCTTCACTAGTTCATCAAATAAAAGTTTCCCCACAGGCTTCATCAGGTTCTCTTTACAATGATCTCACACAAACAATATGAACAGTTTTGGTTGAGCATCAAACCTTCATGAATCAATAACATTCAGTCTACAATAACTCTGATGTACACAGCATTCAGCTGCATCACGTTCTGGCTATGCTCCGGGTCAGTCATGGCTGAGTCACGGCTCCGTCACAGTTTCACTGTCCATTGGAGACATTTCAGAAGCAGAGCGTCTGTTCTTCAGCGGCCACATTTATAATACAGTTTAGAGTTGTTTTGTTGACATCGATCATGTCCTACAAGCATCACTGCAGCTCATTTAGATGGTAACAGATGCTTTGTGGCGGTGCTTGAATATGAAAACCCTGTTGTTGCTTCTAACTCTCTGTCATCCCTCATTTTAAATATAAAACAGAAAATCCCATAGCACAGCTGCTGTCATAAACTTGTATTTTTTATTATTTTGTGTGACAATGTCCTTATCATTAAACGTTATCTGCAGCTCGGTGACGACTGTTGGTGAACATAGTATTAATGACGCTCCATTACGATAATAACACGTTAGCATATCATACGTTAACATATGAAACTAAAAAAAACGAAGGAATCGTAGCAGGAATGGTACCAACCATGTCATACTAGCTTGTCGTGAAGGAGGTTAAATAACACTCCAAACTTACACTAAATTTTTACGAAGAAAAACTGTCATGTCCATTTTCAAAGGGGTCCCTTGACCTCTGACCTCCAGATCAGTGAATGTAAATGGGTTCTATGGGTACCCACGAGTCTCCCCTTTACAGACATGCCCACTTTATGATAATCACATGACGTTTGGGGCAAGTCATAGTCAAGTCAGCACACTGACACACTGACAGTTGTTGTTGCCTGTTGGGCTGCAGTTTGCCATGTTATGATTGGAGCATATTGTTTTATGCTAAATGCAGTACCTGTGAGGGTTTCTGGACAATATCTGTCATTGTTTTGTGTTGTTAATTGATTTACAATAATAAATATATACATACATTTACATAAAGCAGCATATTTGTCCACTCCCATGTTGATAAGAGGATTAAATACATCTCCCTTTAAGGTACATTTTGAACAGATAAGAAATGTGTGATTAATTTGCGATTAATCACTATGGACAATCATGTGATTAATCACAATTAAATATTTTACAGTGAATGTAATGTGAACTTTGTTTACAAGAAAACCTTTAAGAGTACATTTAAGAAAAAGTAAAGCAACATTGTTATTTACAAAAAATATTATTGGCCTTTTCAAATTAATTCATGCTTGGTCGCAATTTCCTCCTGACAAAGGAAGCATTTGTCACAGGCAACATCATGGACTGCACAGTTATTTATAGGGATGCAAATATTAAAGCCCCCTCCAGTAAAACATGTGTTTTGCTTATTGTTCTTCACTGGGATGTTGGAGCTTCACTGTGCAGAGTTTGTTTTCATAGTCATCTGCTGAGGAGGGATTCATCTTAAATCTCAGTTTAACACCTGGACGTATCAGCAGGATTTATGACATCACAACTAGTTTGGAAGCCAATCATGGTCCAATATAACCTGATGCGCCAGATGGTTGCATCTGAGAAACTGTCATTTAGAACTGTTCAGAAAAGGGCAGGCTCTATCAAGAAATACTTGGTAGGTGATTTGATGAACCATCTGTCAATCAAACTCTTGCCTAAGCCAGTCTTTTCCATCGAGAAAAGCCTTCAGTGCCGTACTTTGCTTTTCTTTCAATGAAGAAATATACTCTAGTTGAGGTGGTTCGGGCAACTGATCAGGATGCCTCCTGGGTACCTCCCTGTAGAGGTTTTCTTCAAGCGCGTTCAATTGGTAGAAGACCCTGGGGTAGATCCAGAACACACTGGAGGGATTATATATATCTCATCTGGCTTGGGAACACCTTGGGATCCCCCAGGAGGAGCTGGAAAATGTTGCTAGGGAGAGGCACGTCTGGGAGACCTTACTTAGCCTGCTGCCACCACAACCTGGCCACGGTTCCAAAGTCACGGCTAAAAACTAAAGGTGACTGTGCATCTGCTGCTAGAGACCCCAGACTTTAGAACTCCCTGCCTGAGGAGATCAGGTGTGCAGAAACGGTGCCCCATTTTAAATCACTACTTAAAAAACACTTTTACAGAGCTGCTTTGTATTCCTGATTTTGATGCTTTTATGTTTGTTTATTTTTGGTTTTCACTTATTTCATTGTCTGTTGGTTCTTCAAATTACTTTTATTACCTCTGCCAAGGCTGAAGGCCTAGGATGGAGGTTAGGTTTTCACCTGCGTTGGTTTGTAAGTTTGTTTGTTGGTTTGTCCGTCTGGAGGATTACTCTAAAAGTCTGTGATGGATTTGAATGAAACTGTTTGGTGGGGTGTGGCACGATGAACAATCCATTACATTTTGGTGGCGATCCGGATCATGAGCCGGCTTCGGGAATTTTTTTTAATAACTCCGCTCAGCCTGTGCATTAACACCACAGGCTTTAAGACATGCGCAGTGTAACTGATGACGTGTTCATGACGTGTTCATGACGTGTTCATGACGTGTTCATGACGTGTTCATGACGCGTCACCCTGCCTCTTTCCTTCTGCCTGCAGAGAGAGGGACAGAGAGAGAGCGGGGGCTCAACTGTAGATTCTGCGTTTTTTCACATTAAACTCTGTGAAATTCCAGTTGAGTTGGACCAAAGCACACTTGGGGTGTATGCCAAAGCTCTTAATTTTCGTTTCCTCGCTCCTCGATCCTCGCTTGAACCGGAAGTTGTTCTGGTGCGCCATCTTGAAGACCGTTCCAAAGCTCTTATTTGTGCATCGAGGAGCGAGGAGCGAGGATCGAGGAGGCATGCCGGAGGAGCGAGGATACACCAGTGTATCCTCCACGGAAGTCTTTTACCGACCGACACGCCCCCTTATTGGATATCAGTTACTGATTGGACGCTACTGCCGATCAGACTGATCTAATAACTTTACCTCTTAACATCACTGGAGTTTTGTACCGGAGTGAAAACAGATCACAGATTACACGTTTTATAGTTTAGTTGTCTTCTGATTCACCATCTAGTTATAATCTGTGTTAATTGAAACTCTGAGCAGCAGCAGAAGGACCTGCAGTATCTCTGCTTCACACACCGCCAGTGAAGCAGTCTGTCACTGAGAGGGGTTTATACAATCTGACACAGACTCAAAATAACTTTCTGCATTTATTAGAAAGATTTTTCTCTTCATGATCTGTTATTTCCCCCGTTAACTTAAAGTCAGAGAGAGAAGAAGATTCTGTCTGTCAGCAACAAACACCTTTTACATCATTTATCGTCATTTCCATTCAGTCACATGAGGCTGATCATTCCTGAACGTCGGGTTTGATATGAGTTACATCATTTACATTTTCCCTTTAGCCTAATAAATAATGTCCAGTGTTCAAAAAACACCATAGTCATATTCTGAGTTATGAAATAATGAACTCACAATCAGAATATCAATAACTACAGACGCTAATAATGAATAAATAATACAAAGTTATTGTGCCAGTAGAGATGGTTCCTGAGCCTCCAAGCAGTCCACAGTAGAAATACAGACTGCAGCTTGCACTTGTCTTTATTAGTATTAGATCAGTTCAAACATAAACAGCTGTTAAAGCTGACTGACAGCTGATCCAGCTGTGATCAGCTGCTGCTGTCATCAGAAACGGACGTCGCTTCACGTGACGCTTCAGAGGAAACGACGTTCCATTGCTCTTAAAACGGCTTTCCTCGTTTCCTCTCTCCTCGCATGGTTTCCTTGCGTCTCTCCATGCTTCCCTGGTGGGAGGGACTAAGACGCAAGGAAAAGACGCAAGTGAGGGGAACAGGGATGCACCCTGTGTGATTGTTGGAAAGACTATCGACGACGGTTTAGGTGAGTTTTATTTTGTTTCTGTTCAGTTTGAATGAAGTGTTTTACGATGCTCCGCTACGTACAGCTGATCTCAACATAAACAAAAAAACACATGGATGATGGCGCAAGCTGAACGGAGAGGGGGGGCCATCGTACTCGGGCAGCTTGGCAGAGGACTGCGTTCTCCAAGTGCCATTCTAGTTGTTTTTGTATTCATATTCGTAATTGCACCTGTAATACTTTCTTTGCTACCTGACACTTTGTCTCTTTGCTCAATATCTTTTCATTGCTTTGTTCCGTTTTCTGTATGTTCAGCACTTTGTAACTCTGTTTTTAATAAACTGCTATATAAATAAAGTTATTATTATTATTATTATTATTATTATAAGTGGCAGAGACTGGAATGGATGGATGGATGATAGATGGATGGGCAGACGGACAACTAACTAAATTCCCTAAAATTACGTCCCAAAATCACAAAGTTCTTTCCAGGAAACTCAACAAGTTACTTGGAAACTATTAGGAAATAACGGACCCATTTAATAAAGTGTTACCAGTATTTGTTAGCTATAGGAAAGACGAAGAAGAAATAGGGTTACGGCACATAATTAGGGCATTAAAGCTACAAAATCCACAAATGAGACTCCTGATGGTCTGTTATACGTCACAGAGCAAATTGTGAAACTGTCCCTTCATGTGACGTAATTTTAGGCTTTTGAACCAAACACCACTTAAATAGCATTACCTCCCAAATAAGGGAACACATGGCTCAAACAGCTAACTCATGACTGAATTTTAAACATCCAAAACTAGAGCACTCCATTAAGCCACACAAATCTCTGAAAGTAGCACTAAAAGCTAAGTAGGATGTCCTGCGGCAGGGAAATACAATTCACATGTGAAATATTTACTTATTATGAGTAGTTTATAATGTTAAAAGACAAGAGAAGCACATTTAATCATGATCTGATGCTGTTTCTGGACTGTATATTACCCAAGCACTCCTAGATATCATTATCAGTTTTGAAAACATTTCCTACCATGTGAAATATTAGCTTTTTTTTCATTTTAAAAAACTACTTTGTTTGCATTGGCTTGTGATCTTCTTCTCCTCTTTCATTGTTGTATTACCGCCACTAACTGTTAATATGCAATAACATGGGCAAATGCCCCGTGGCCCCATACCCCTTGTCGACTGGGTCTCGGTTTACCTGACCTTGATGAGCGTCCCTGGTACATAATCTAGTTTTATGCTTATCACATTACAACCTGGGGCCAGATAGTATTCCAACATAGAGAAACTACACAGAGAGGAGAAACAGGGCTTTAATTGAGGCTCAACAGCTCAATGTTGCCCCAGGGCCTGCTAACAGGATAATCTGTCTAAACACTGTAAAAAAGTGTATCCCATCAACCTCATGTCCGTGGTGTGCATGTGCATCCTTAAAAACGTGCAGGTAGAACATTTCATTTAGATTGAATGGAAAGATTTGACTTGTAGATATTCAAGAAAGCGATTACGCCCAATACTTCTGGAAAAGGTCGGGGAATGACACCAAGAAGATATGTCAAAGATGTGTAATGAGTAAAATATTTAATTGTGATTAATCACATGATTGTCCATAGTGATTAATCGCAAATTAATCATACATTTCTTATCTGTTCAAAATGTACCTTAAAGGGAGATGTATTTAATCCTCTTATCAACATGGGAGTGGACAAATATGCTGCTTTATGTAAATGTATGTATATATTTATTATTGTAAATCAATGAACAACACAAAACAATGGCAGATATTGTCCAGAAACCCTCACAGGTACTGCATTTAGCATAAAACAATATGCTCCAATCATGTCAGTGTGCTGACTTGACTATGACTTGCCCCAAACTGCATGTGAATATCATAAAGTGGGCATGTCTGTAAAGGGGAGACTCGTGGGTACCCAGAGAACCCATTTACATTCACATATCTGGAGGTCAGAGGTCAAGGGACCCCTTTGAAAATGGCCATGCTGCATACGTATATACTATACTACATACTTATTATTTTCTAGATTTTGTTTTATTTGATTTGCAAGGTATTTACTAGATTTATTAGTGTATTCAAATTCTTCATGTCTGAGCCTGTGTATCAGGAATTCACATGTGTGTTTTGACATGAAATACTTACAGGTATTATGTGGCCTACATATGGTCCACGAGGTTTTCACTTTCAGGGTTTTTAAACAGCGGTGGGCTTCCTGTCACATACCTTTGATGTTCTTTGACAACAGCCAGGACATCGTCAGAGAGGTGGCGCGAGTCCTCTGAGAACCTGAAGAGCTCCTTGAGCTGAGCCTTGAGTAGTTCCACCTGGGACTCCTCCCCTGCCAGAGTGTTCCTCACACCCTGCAAGACACAAACATGGAACAAAAGTAAGCTCAAGACACAACAGCAGAATACCAAACGGTGTGATCTTTACCACAGACACCCGAGTTGCACTCATGGACTGTATATAAGAAGTGGACGTAGTCACCGTGACCTCACCCATTGGTTTGGGGATTGGTGTGGATGTTTTTGGCTGTCGCCATGTTGTTTTCTTGCAACCAGAAGTGAAAACACACTGTGAAAGGGTTAAAGTTCTGAGACGAAAACACGGACAACTCCCAGACAGGACAACGCCGTGGTAGCGACCTGTCAATCACAAGGTAGCCCCGCCCTAAAGCATCCCCTGCTTTATGGTCTATCTGACTCTCAATGGGACCATCATTTACTAAATGAACATCATGCTGTATTGAAGAAGACTTGAAACTAGAGATTGAGACCATAAACTCATGTTTACAATGTTTACTGAGGTAATAAATCAAGAGAGTAGTAGGCTCATTTTCTCATAGACTTCTATTCAATCAGACTTCTTTTAGCAGCCAGAGGAGTCGCCCCCTGCTGGCTGTTAGAGAGAATGCAGGTTTAAGCCACTTCTGCTTTGACTTCACTAGCCCACTGGTTGCACACTCACTAAGCCATTGTCTATACTACTTAATGCCATGTCCACGTTGTATCATTCAGACAATTAATTGTTAATTGTGTTAATTCTGATTTGGAGATCTTGGGAATTCCTGACAGCTACAATATCTCTCAGTTGGTTGAAAGAACTAGAGAAATGTCAACAAACCTGTAACAAAATGACTGCTCCTTGAGTAAATCAATTAAAACCCAATACTGTATTAACGCTGCCATGCCATTGTTCCAACAGCCCATTAGGTTCAAGGTTCAAGGTTCTTTATTTGTCATTTGTCAATTCCAGCAAAGCAGTCATTGGCAATGAAAATCTTTGGTCTCAGGTTCCTTCAACAATGCTCATAAAAAAAAAATATATATATATATATATATATATATAAACTGGAAAAACAAAGTTTGGAAACTTGTGTTTGGTCGATTATTTCTCTGTTGTTACAATGCTAATGGTCATTGTATTTTACATCATTGGAAAGCCTGTTTCTTTACCTTCGCAATGATGTCCAACTTGTAAGGATCATGCATTTGTGGGATGAGCAGCACAGCTGATTATGTGGGTAGCGCCCAAGAAAAATTTGCCAAAATGCTCTAAACAGTGTATTCTCATAAGGCTACCAGGAAGCCTGCAATGACTACCCTTCACCGTCAGGCCCGTTTGCGCTGGTGTCGACAACACAGACAATGGAACCTGAACATGTGGGGGAATGTCATGTTCAGTGATGAGTCCAGGTTCTGTCTGCGAAAGTTGGACGGCAGGGTCAAAGTATGGAGACGATGCGGAGAACGCTATGCTGATTGTAGCACCGATGGAGTAACAGCTTTTGGTGGGGGCAGTGTCATGGTGTGGGGCGGCATCTCCCTCACTGGCAAAACAAGGTTTGTCATCATTGAAGGCCATCTCAATGCAGTGAGATATCGGGATGAGATTCTGCAGCCAGTGGCGATCCCATATCTCCACAATCTGGCACCTAACTTCATCCTCCAAGATGACAACGCTCGCCCCCACAGAGCCAGGGTTATCACAGACTACCTCCACAATGTGGGAGTAGAGAGAATGGAACGGCCTGCCAAGAGTCCACACCTCAACCCAATTCAACATGTGGGATCAGGTTTGGCGTACTATACGCGTTAGAGTGACCAACACAACCTCGTTGGCTGACCTGCAACGAATCCTGGTTGAGGAATGGAACGCCATCCCACAGCAACGTGTGACCAGGTTGGTGACCAGCATGAGGAGGAGGTGCCAGGCTGTTGTGGCTGCGTATGGATCTTCCACCGCTACTGAGGCTCCTGACGGTGTATTAAATGAATAAAGTGTAAAATAGCCAATATGTCTTGTTTGTTCCTTGTTACTGATAGAGAGTTCAATCATCCAATCCACCAAACAACTCAAAACAAGAGTCAACACCAACAGGAGAATACACTGTTTACCATTGACGGAGCATTTTGGCAAATTTTTCTTGGGCGCTACCCACATAATCAGCTGTGCTGCTCATCCCACAAATGCATGATCCTTACAAGTGGGACATCATTGCGAAGGTAAATAAACAGGCTCAGCTGATTATGTGGGTAGCGCCCAAGAAAAATTTGCCAAAATGCTCTGCCAATGGTAAACAGTGTATTCTCATAAGGCTACCAGGAAGCCCGCAATGACTGCCCTTCACCGTCAGGCCCGTTTGCGCTGGTGTCGACAACACAGACAATGGAACCTGAACATGTGGGGGAATGTCATGTTCAGTGATGAGTCCAGGTTCTGTCTGCCAAAGTTGGATGGCAGGGTCAAAGTATGGAGATGACAAGGAGAACGCTATGCTGATTGTTGCAGCGATGGAGTAACAGCTTTTGGTGGGGGCAGTGTCATGGTGTGGGGTGGGGGGCATCTCCCTCACTGGCAAAACAAGGCTTGTCATCATTGAAGGCCATCTCAATGCAGGGAGATATCGGGATGAGATTCTGCAGCCAGTGGCGATCCCATATCTCCACAATCTTGCACCTAACTTCATCCTCCAAGAAACAATGCTCACCCCCACAAAGCCAGGGTTATCACAGACTACCTCCACAATGTGGGAGTAGAGAGAATGGAACGGCCTGCCAAGAGTCCACACTTCAACCCAATTCAACACTTGTGGGATCAGCTTGGGCGTGCTGAACGTGTTAGAGTGACCAACACAACCACGCTGGCTGACCTGCAACGAATCCTGGTTGAGGAATGGAACGCCATCCCACAGCAACGTGTGACCAGGTTGGTGACCAGCATGAGGAGGAGGTGCCAGGCTGTTGTGGCTGCGTATGGATCTTCCACCGCTACGGAGGCTCCTGACGGTGTATTAAATGAATAAAGTGTAAAATTGCCAATATGTCTTGTTTGTTCTTTGTTACTGATAGAGAGTTCAATCATCCAATCCACCAAACAACTCAAAACAAGAGTCAACACCAACAGGAGAATACACTGTTTACCATTGGCAGAGCATTTTGGAACATTTTTCTTGGGCGCTACCCACATAATCAGCTGAGCTGCTCATCCCACAAATGCATGATCCTTACATGTTGGACATCATTGTGAAGGTAAATAAACAGACTTTCCAACCATGTAAAATACAATGACCATTAGCATTGTAACAACAGAGAAATAATCCACCAAACACAAGTTTCCAAACTTTGTTTTTCCAGTTTATATATATATAAAAAAGGGGAAATCACACAAGTAAAAGTAAAAGCAAAATGATAATCTAAGGCATAAAATAATGCAGTTAAAATATAGGGCTTAAATATAAACATAAGTAAATTTAAAATAGTAATGGAATTGTAAATTTGTAATTTTGTTGAAGACAATATTTCAGATGGGAAAATCTATTATTATTTATCATTATTCTGAAACCCCAATAGTCTTCCTGTAACAAACAGAAGCTCATGAGTAATTATTATTCACAATGACATCACTGGACCTTCCCAGTTGCAATATTTATTTGCTACTATGGTGAAGGCATGACTGACCTTACTCTGATTGGCTTACCCCAATATTCAATAGAAAATGATGGCAATGTGTGTAACAACCAATGTGACGACCAACTTGGTCACATTGTGAACATTTTCCCAATTGAACGTTTAAAAGTGTACTTTGAGACTTTGTTACTATATCACCACGTTCTGTGAGCTATCTGGAGCCTCTTTTCAGCTTTAAGCAGCTCCTCCATTGTTGTTGTACTTTACAACAGACCTTGGATGGATACTTTGACGAGACATAGCAAGAACAGCACAGGTGCAACTAATAAAAGCAACAATGGCTCTGTATCATTTAGATGTGCATGCACAATGCCAAAGCCCTGGAAGTGGCCCATGTAAACAGACTGCAGCCATTACTAATGTCACTCACGAAGGACTAAATGACACAGATGTAGATAATTAACAATGAGTAAGTTTGCTTCAGGTGTGTCAAGAAGAAAGCACCAAAAGTGTAATTACTGGCTGGCTGCTAATTGGCACCACCAAATGAAACGCAGCCATAATGACTTTTATCAGCCTCAGCTGCCATTACCCTGCTATGACACATCTGTGACAAGAGTCCATTGAAATGCACAGCTGCAATAATGTGAAAACCCCCACACCAAACTTCAAACTATTGAAACAGCTAGATATATACACTTTATTTTACATTACATTACTATTTTACATGACCTTCTAACTAACTCAGTATGTTGGTAATTATTACCAATGGGAATAAATGCACTGCAACTGTTTTCAGAGAAATATGAGAAATAGTTCACATACACATTTACCATAAAACTGCAATTAATAGCCCAGGCTTTGCTTCAATCACTGAACTCAACCAGCCTATATTTGGTACAGGCATCTATATGGGACAGACCTTTAATTCCTTTCACACAAAACTCACACTCAGCAAAGATGAAAATTACTTGTTGAAAATTAGGCTATCAAATAATTATGAATCATTCATTTGCTCTAGCTCCGAGCACCAGCATACCGACATAACACCTCTCTTTATCCTGTTAAACCCACCTGCCCGTCAGCGACGAGCCTATGTAGCATACCGAAAAAGGACAAGGGGAGAAAACTAAACAGAGAAAGAGGACGCTTTTATTTTGTATCTAGCAAGGTAACGAAAACAAGCGTACCTGAAAACACAGGGCAGGGAGAAGAGAAAATATTGTTTATGTCAGTTAAAGTGCGGTTAGCACACAGTGAGCAGCAATGGACTTCACATGACAATAGTCTAAACTTGGATTCATTTTTATGAAAAAAATGTTTTGATTCATTCGATTGGTGAACCCTTACGGACTAAAGGAATATAAATAATCACGGAATGGACACCAGAGCTGGGCGACATGAAGAAAATCAAATATCACAATATTTTTGATATTGTAAGGTTGACTATTGGTGCTTTCACAAAACATTTAGACAATGAGATTTTGATAAATAGTCATCAGTAATGTGGATATAATGACTACATGTAAGTGGGTAAAGGCAAATAATAGAACAGACAGTTCAGAAAATCACATCACTTTACTGTAATGCAGTCTTTAAAATCAGGAAAACACTTATGCCATATTACGATATCCAATATCTAAGATGATATCTAGTCTCATATCATAATATCGATATCATATTTCTATATTTCCCAGCCCTAATGGATACATTCAGACTTTATGACAGTTTCAGAAGGAGTGTCACTACTTTTTTTTTCATCTCTCTTGTTTACCATGCCGGTAAATCTGAATGAATTATATGTTGGTGCTCATGGTTTCTGTAAAAATGAACTGAACGCCTGAATTGTGGAGAATATAACCGATGTGCAACATGTTCCATATTGACAAAAGTTGCCCAGCGTCTAGATGAGACTTGTATTTGTGAGAACGCGTAGCCACACCCTGCAGGTGAAAAGGACTCGGTGTCTTATTGGGGCTTGACTTAAATTGTTAAAAGTTTTTGGGTATAGACATATTGATGTGTATATGTGTATATTAAAAACTGAAAAAAACAAAACTGAAATATCACATTGGCATAATTCAAACCGTTAACTCAGTACTTATTTGAAGTATCTTTGGCAGCGGTTACAGCCTCAGGTCTTCTTAGGTATGAGGGACAAGGTTTGCACACCTGGGCTATTTTTCTCTGCAGATCCTCTTGAGCTCTGTCAGGTTGGATGGGACCGACAGCCATTGTTTGATATACTGTATGGCATAACTCATTTAAGGCTGCACTGCAGTAGGCAGTATATTTATTTATCATTGGGCAAAAACTCCATAATAACCTTTCAGCATATTGTAATTCAAGTGTTCTGAGAGAAAACTAGACTTCTGCTCCTCCTCATGGCTCTGCTTTCCGGCTTTAGAACATCTAGCCCGTGACTGATGGGAGACTTTGACCAATCACAGGTCATTATAGAGAGAGAGAGCGTTCCTATTGGCTGTTAATTCAACGGAGGCAGCTGTCAATCACTCACGAACTCCGACCAAACGGTCAAACTAGGCAGCGCTGATCAAATATGAATCAATATTCTGTTACTTTAATGCCCATCTCCTCAGATGTTCTCAGAATCATCTTGTAGTGAGTGTACTGTTTAGCTGTAAAATGAGAAAGTGAGCTCCGGCTGGTGGGCGGTGCTTGGTATTTCCTCAGTAGATCTCAACATGGCTGCCGAGTCACAATCTTTCTCATTGTACAGCTAAACAGTACACTACAAGATGATTCTGAGAACATGAGGAGAGAAATAGTCATTACAGTAACAGATATTGATTTATGTTTGATCAGCGCTGCCTAGTTTGACCGTTTGATCGGAGACGGCAGACTCCAGCTCCGCTCTGATAGGTTGTTTTCCTCCAGTCTGTGAGATCTTGTAGATGCCGTTAGGAGCACCGGAGGACATGGAGGAACATCATTTTTTCAGATTACCTGTCTCATGTATTACTGTCAGGATATAGTGACTGTTTGATAAAAATAACTTTGTTTTTTTTATCATATTTGCTCCAACCTGCCTACTTCAGCTTTTAAGTATATATCCAGCATTCAACAGAGATGTGACATTTTTTGTTTTTATTGAGGCTAAAATGTTCCAATGTCTTATTTCTAGCAACTGCTCTCATGAATTATTAAACACACTTATTCAATAAGAGCACACAGCTGTATTTTCTTTAAGGTTAGCGCCATTACTGGAGCGTGTTCTGTAATTGTTTGACATTTATTTCCATTACCACTCAATGCAAATTCTCAGGAGTGAAATATTTCAGCTACAATGGCATATTTGCAATTTAGATAAACTGGAGTTGTTTACAATCCATTTCACGTCTTCAGCTAAAAGTAAGAACAGGCTGTGTCACAGTGAGGTGACAGCCTGTCTAGATTGCAGCAGAAGATAGACAGACGAGTCCACCGGATCATTTAGCATTCCAGTCACACCCGACAGAAGCAGCTCCACAGGTACACAACTCTACCTCTGGAAGATTCTCTGTGAACTGTCAACTCATTGTCTCCTGCTGATTCTGCCTGTTATCTGTCACATGCTGCAAACAGCATGTTATATACATATATAACAACATATGAAAGCTAAATTCTATAGCGGCAAAGCTTGTCACGTTCATTCCCACTGTCCTACTACACAATGCTGCTTATCAATCCACAGCCAGCGGTGACTCGTCAGACAAAGAGATGGATGGACCTGGCACATGTCCCAGATAGAAATAATAATGTGATTGTGACTCTACCACACCTCTCTGAGGCATTCATTCAGTGGATCCACTAAAGTGATAAAGCAGCTTCCCTGACAGGGCAGCAAGATTCTGTTTCCACAGTGTGTCAGGCATGTGAGATAGGCTGTAAAATATAGTGTGATGGAGAAAAAGAATCCAGTCAAGAGCCATCATGTCAGGGCACGTAGATTGTATCACCTCTAAGAGGGACCGGCGGAGGAATGATGTTTATGTAAAGAGGAAAGGCATCGAGGGAAGGCATCAAAATACAAAATGAATGTGAGCAACCGCGGAGAAGAATGGATAAAAGCAAGAAATAGAGAAGGGATGGGGGAGGACAGACGGGTGCAAATAGATTTGGTATGCTGGAGTGGAGACTCACATATTCAAACCTACAGCTGGGTATCAAACCTCAATCATGTTTTTGCTACCACCAGAAATGTGTCCGTAGCACTGAGTATCAAAACTGTCAAGTAAATGTATTGTTGTATTTTCAGACCTGCAAACTTTAGAGCAGTGACAAAGGTGACAAGATACAAAACTAAAATCATGTGGGGGTGGGGTGCTCCGGGGGCATTCCCCCCTGGAAGAGATTGTTAGCGATATTAAAAGGGATTGTATGTTACTTTTTACACCTAAAAAACTTTTTTTCTTGCCAATGTGTGAACAGGTTGTAACCTAACCTAAAAAAACAGTTCTGGTTCCAAAAACCAAGATGGCGACAGCCAAAATGCTGAATTTGAGAATTCAAAACAGCAGTCCACAAAATAATGGGTGACATCACGGTGACTACGTCCACTTCTTCTATACAGTCTATGAGTTTAACAGAATTCACAAACATTCTCAGTGTGAGTCTCTATCTTTTATACATTCATACAGTACATCCCCCTGAACTGTCACTGAGAATTTTGCCTTCTGTCTGCTGTATTTGTATTCTCAAATTTCACCTCACATAGAACTTTATGAAAATTACACGCCAGAAATACATGACAGGTTCAAAGGAACTTCAGTTGAGTAGCCATCAATACATATTATACAATACGTTTCCTGCATCTAGGACACTTCCACTAAACTTTAGAATACTGCTGATATATTTAGAAAACCTACCGTGTATTTCCTCCACTGGCCCACCATCTGCTCCTCGGTCTGGTCAGTGCGGTCCCTCGCCTCGCGGCCCTCCCCCAGTTCCTGGTCCAGCTCCTGTAGCAGCACCCTGAGGTGGCCGATGTCCTCTCCCAGCCGCTGGCATCTGGCCATGTACTGACTGTGGGAGTCCAGGCTGGAGCGCAGGCCCTCCTCAGTCTCACACAGGCCCTGCCTCAGCCTCTGCCAGCCCAGCCTCAGCTCCTCGGCCTCTTCCACCACCATCTCCGCACCAGAGGGAGAGGTGTTACCCCTCACCGCCTCCGCCACTCCCTCGATATGCTGCAGGGTCTTCTCCTCGCCGGCCACGCTATCGTCCAGAGCCTGACACGGAGGCAGAAGAAGAAACATTACAATGTGTTGGACTTGACTATGACTTGCCCCAAACTGCATGTGATTATCATAAAGTGGGCATGTCTGTAAAGGGGAGACTCGTGGGTACCCATAGAACCCATTTACATTCACACATCTTGAGGTCAGAGGTCAAGGGACCCCTTTGACAATGGCCATGCCAGTTTTTCCTCACCAAAATGTAGCGTAAGTTTGGAGCGTTATTTAACCTCCTTCACAACAAGCTAGTATGACATGGTTGGTACCGATGGATTCTTTAGGTTTTCTTGTTTCATCTGATGATGATGCAAGTTGCATTAATGCGTTAAAGAAATTAGTGGTCTTAAAACGAGTTTGCATTAACACGTTGTTATCGCGTTAACTTTGACAGCCCTAAAAATCAAACTGAAATAAAGACAAAAATCAAATGAGCTTTAACGGTGCAGTTGCAGTAGGATTAAACAGAACTTGGATTTATATTTGGAGTACTGCAGTATTATATATGTTCTCCATTCCTTTGTCCCCCAACATGCTTTCACCATGCTACAGACCACACTTATTGTATCCATCCATTTATGCTCTTTTGATGTCTTGCTGCTCAGGCACGATTCACCATGAGGATAATTATATTCACTCTTCATTTGGTTGGTACTTTTAGATGTTACACAGCTGAGACTATTTATTCAAACTCCAGATAGAATATTCTCCCTTTGCCTGTTGAAAATAACAAAGACATCAAGCAGCAGCTTCCTAATTCAGCTTCAGTGAGTCTCACTTGTAAGGCTTTGAGCTTGTTCTCGGCTGTATCCTCCCTCTCCATCAGATCAGTCAGCTCCTTGGTTTTTGACAGCAGCCAGGACTGGAACCTCTGAACGCAGCCTTGGTACGTCTGGTGCTCCTCAGCGATCTTCTGAAGCAGCGACAGACGCTCCTAGCACAGCAGGAGAACACATTTTTAGCAGCGCACTGTTTAAAATGAACGAAGATCTTTCAGCATACATCACAGACTTGATATTTGGGTATCTGAGCGTGGAGCGTGAATGTGAATTTGTATACTCCTGTGAGACTGAGATCTGTTACTTCAATGACAAGACTCTTGAGACCACGTTGAAGAACACAGAGACTACTAAAAAGAGCCAGTTCACAGGTAGGAGGTGCTTCCACAAAATAGTATCCTCGTCAAACACAGCATTATTTAAATCACAACTTTCCCATTTGGAGTCAAAAGTACAGATTTGCCAGCAGACTGGTGTGTTCGTGTGAATGCATGATGTAGGTAAAGATTGACTTGGTGGATGTGTGTGGTAAAAGAAAGAGCTGTCTGAAAAGGGAAGAGGAAGAGCCGTCTCACTGTGCGGCTCACGGAAGAGAAAAGCAGCAGTATGACTAATTCAACAGTATCTCTGCTCTAAATCAGTAAACACTAAACTGCTGTCTTCCTTGGCAGCTTTGATTATAGACATCAGCATGCTTTGTATGGCTGAGGGATTCAGTCAGAGAGAGAGTAAGGTACAGATGTAAACATGAGTTTAAGTTGGAAATGCATGTTGTTCATGTAAATTAAGGGATCACTGATTTGTGGGCACATACTGTATGCTCACTGTGATTCAAATATAATGCAAATCCCACTAACACTCTCACACATAGTGAGCCTCCCCCACACCATCATCTCCTCAGTGAAAAATAGGGATGGTAATTATTAACCGTTTAACCGTTTTTTAACCGATTATTGGGATTATTATCGGTTAGAAGAAATATTCAAAATTAAATGAAAAGCTGAGCAAAACTCAGAAGAGCGGCTTGTCACTTAAAGGAGAATAGCTGGTCCACCTTAACAGCCCACCTTAAGTGAGTCTGAGCCGCTGTTGCAGATTACAGGAAGTTGGCTTGGAGGAGTCGTGGCATTTATTCACCAACAAATAAACTGCACACACTGCTACCGCTATGTTCACAGCTACAATACTACTGAAAACTTCGTACTCACCGTCGTCACACACGGTTTGTCGAACACTCGCTAACGTTACAGAGTAGCCAGTCAGCTCGCAGCTCAACTCATTTATACGGTGGAGACTTACGGGGAGAATACACACAGTGTCGTGGCTGCTACAGTAACTCTCCTAGTCTGGTGAAGTGGGGACTCAGTTGTCTGTTGTGCTCATACTGCTGCTGCTGGTGATAATTGATGGATTTAACCTGTTTGTGCATCAGCTTTTAGTTGCAGCTGGGCGGATTGTTAGTCACTAAAAATAGCACCGCTGCATGCTTGTCAGTTGATGGTTAATAATCGGTTAATGAGGGTTGGTTATCAGTTAGGAAAAAAATCTAAATTAGAATCCTTAGTGAAAACATTTCAACCTTTTAACCTCACAGCCACAATTCCTGTTTCCTTGATCCTTCACAAAACTACTAGTAAACTTAGTCAACAATATGTACTCTATATGTGTGTATGTGTGTGTGTGTGTTTGTGTGTGTGTATGTGTGTGTGGTGTTGGTTGGGAAGCATGAGCGCATCATAAACAACTTTTCAAGCCACTGGCATTGCAACTGGAAGGGTTTCTCAAGCTCTCTACTTCCTGTTAACAAAGAAGCTGTTCCTTATTCAGACAAAGGAACTCTCTTCTGTTTTATTAACAAGCTTTTTTCACTGCATGGTTCATTTTCTATTCTTTCTTCTTTAGTTTATTAATTTACTTGCTTTGTCTCTCTCTTCATGTGCTGAAACTGTTAAAGTATTTTTCTACACACGTTCAACCAGCTGACCTGTGTACACTTTCACATAAACCTCAAGCAAATGTACTATACATCCTTTGCATTAGCATAACCAGAGCTGTCACAGGCAGACTGGGTGCAAGGCTCTGTCCATACTTGTGCAAAAGTGCAAGACCCTGATCACTGACATGAGACATAGAGATGTGTGCCTCGAGGCCATGACCTATGCAAATCTTACTAAAAATTGCTCTATGCGCAGCATTATACTATTTTTATATTGTTAGAGCAGAGTTATGCACGCCTACTTCAGCATTATGTTCGTCCTCTTGGCTTATAAGTTGCTGCTGTAAAAAACGGAAAACAAAAACATTTAAATGTTTTATGACAGTCTGCTGTAGGGGTGACCCTGAATAGTCAACTATTCAACGATTCGATCCAAGGAGCCCGATTCGACTGCCAATCTCACAGTCCAGTTGTTGCAGTGATGGGAAAAATGTGGTTATGAAACAAAGGATCATTCCATTGGGGTTATATGGGGGAGATAAATGTCTGATTGTACATAGATTTGCTCGGTTTCTCCCAATAAATCATGATATATACTGTAGCCTGTTCTGGGGTACATATCAGCCAATTGTAGTAAAAAATAGAATTAATAATACTGTTAATACAAATAACTCATATGCTTTCAATAAATCTCCTTAGTGTGCATGAATAAATCACCACATGGACTAAGTTGCACTATGCAAATTAACAGGACCATCAGAGCCAGATCTTGGCGACAGCCTCAGAAAGACTAAATAACACCTTATAATAATAAGGTTTTGTGTTGTTATTTGATTTTCAATAATAAATATATACGTACATTTGCATAAAGCAGAATATTTGCCCACTCCCATGTTGATAAGAGTATTAAATACTTGACAAATCTCCCTTTAAGGTACATTTTGAACAAATAAAAATGTGTGATTAATCGCGATTAACTATTTTAATCGATTCACAGCCCCAATTTCAGCCAATCATGTTGATGTTTTTCTATAGATGCATAAATCTTAATCAGAGGGGGATCAATGAGCAAAAAACCCCCCAAAAAACTGATTCAACGATCAGTTAACGATACACAAGACTTGACAAATCAGATTCGACTTTGTGGGGGGATACCCCATGGCTGTATTCAAAACCGCATACTATACTAGTAGTACGTACTGATTTGGCCAAAATGTAGTACGTAGTATGCAGTATGCGAACAAAAGCAAAATCTCCAGTATGCCAAAAATACCCGGATGACGTACTGATTTGGAAAAATTCTCCAGTATGCATCGGACCAGTCTATCTCGCCCACAATGCAAAGCGCTGGAACAGTACAGGCTACCGGTACAAAAACAGCAGCCAAAAGCTGCTTGTTTTTTACGTTTTTTGTAGCCATTTCAACACTAAATTCACTTCTGAAAGTTTTTGAGGCGAGAAATCAACTGTGTAGATTATTAATATCGGCAGTTTTACGAAGTTAGATGGTGAATCAAACATTTGTTCCACCGTTGTCGGAGTTTAGAAGCTCCACAAAACACCGTGACAGCCAGCTAGTGCCTGCCCGGGTCGCTGCCAGCAAGCCGGGTAGTCACGCTCAGAGACCGCTATGAGCTGCTGGAGCTCACTCCGGTCTCATAGGCAAGAGGCTTTTATTTCCTTGTTGACGGATAGTTTGTTTAAACATCACAACACAGATGTCCATTATAAATTTACAGGAACCTGTGTTTATTTGCCTTTTTTCGAGTGAAAAAGCTCCACAATCGCCCGCGGGCGTAGCTCGCTGGAGAGCCGGCCAGTGACGCTCACAGAGCGGCTGCAGAGCAGCAGAGTCGCGAGGGAAAGAGCAGCTTCTGACGGGGCAGAGAGATTCCTGATGAGACAACATGACACTTTTTTAGCATTTCTCTAATATCTGGAGGGAGATCAGTCCACTTTTTTTTTTGCTGTAACTGAAAAAGCAGTTTGAGTAAAGTAAACGTTGTGGATCAATATTTTATATTTCCCGTCTCTCCTCGTTGATGATCCTGTTTGTCGGACTTCATTATGAGCTGTTAGAATAAATAGTTTAAACCTGCAGTATCTTGTAAAGTAAACAAGCATAACATAAACAACAAAATCAAAGTTGTATTTTTTGATAATATTGTAATAGTGGTACAAGTTTGTTTTTTTTGTCCTGCTTTAAGAGCTGGTTTAAAGGCTTAAGCCTCGTCTAGCATACTGCTAAATACATCACTTTAACTGTCACATACTGCATACTACTCAGGAACGCAGTATACAGTATGTACTGTATACTGCATACTGCGCTCCTCAGTAGTATGCAGTATGCGGTTTCGAATACAGCCCATGTCTGCTGCCGCACTGATATTTTTATGTATGGCAGTACTGTAAGAGATGGACTCACTGTGTATGGAAGTCACGTTTCTTGTTTTATTAGCAGCAATACTACTGCAGTCGCATCTGTCACACACCTATTGCAATGGCTCTAAGCATATGCACACCTTGTATGTAAGTATGCAACAGGCTGCACTGCAGTAGAGTCTGACCACATGAGTAAGCAGCTTACCTCTGCTCTATCTCTGACATCGTTGTAGGCCTCCTGCAGCCTCTCCTGGGCCTGGGGCTCCACGCTGGGGTCCTGGGTTCTGTTGTGCAGCGCGGTGGCCTCGTCCAGCAGCCTCTCCAACAGCGCCGCCTGGCCGTGGATGTCGCTCACCACCACCCTCTGCTGGTCCACCTGCCAGAGCTTCTCTTTCACCCCCAGCTGCAGCTCCACCGCGACATCCAGACTGCGCTGCCGACTCGTCAACCACAGCTCAAACTCCTCGTAGGCCTTCAGGTACTCGCCCCAGTGGAGCCACACCCACTCTATGCGACTGGGTGGGAGGTGAAACACATGAAGAGGAGTTAGGCTGAGCAGTTTGGGTCTGGTTTACTACAGACTACATACGCATATGTTTCAACTAGGGCTGTCAAAGTTAACACCATAATAACGAGTTACCGCAAATTTGTTTTAACGCCACTAATTTCTTTAAAGCATTAACGCAACTTGCGATTTTTAGGTTGTAGAGGGCTCAGTTTTAAAACTAGAGTGAAAATACTGGTATCATATGAATGAATGAAACTAGAAAACCAAAGGAATCCATCGATACCAACCATGTCATACTCGCTTGTCGCGAAGGAGGATATATATAACGCTCCAAACTTGCGCTAAATTTTGATGAGGAAAAACTGGCATGTCCATTTTCAAAGTGTTCCGTTGACCTCTGACCTCCAGATCAGTGAATGTAAATGGGTTCTATGGGTACCCACGAGTCGAGAGTTACGTATGTAACTACGGTTCTATGAGTTCTGGATGACTGCGAGAGGCAGTGTTTAACACTGGATGTTATCCATCTCGCGCACGCGCAGGTCGAGTATTTAATATCAACAAAGTCACATGTGACCTGGGATGACGTAGTTTATATAAGCCCACGTCATCATCAGAGATGTCCCTCCAGAATCTTCTCGCCAAGATTCCGAGTGACAGCCAACTCTGGCAGTCATCCAGAACTCATAGAACCGTAGTTACATACGTAACTCTCGTTCTATTTCGTTCTTCCTGACTGCCAGAGGCAGTGTTTAACACTGGATGACGACTACCAACGTAGTCACGAGGAAAACCCACCTCACCGGGAACGGCCTGTGGATTCCTGAAAGACCACCGATGCTACTGCATGGGGAGCAGCAACATTGACCCTGTAAAAACGGGCAAAGGTGCATGGAGTAGCCCAGCTGGCCGCAGCGCAGATATCACTTAGGGGGATCCCCCGTAGCGCTGTCCAGGAAGTGGAGACACTCCTGGTGGAGTGGCCTCTGATATTAAAGGTCACATATTATGCTCATTTCCAGGTTCATAGATGTATTTTAATGTTGCACTAGAACATGTTTACATGCTGCAATGTTCAAAAAACCCTTTATTCTTCTCATACTGCAGCCTGAGTCTGCCTGCCTCAGAGCCTAATTCAGCCTCTGTCTGAAAACCACTGATTCACAGCCTGTCTCCTCCCACTCTGCTCTGATTGGTCAGCGTTTTCTGTCAATCAAACTTCCTCAACAACAACAGCGTCACCCTCCCCCTCCCTCCCGGAGAAGCTCTGGAGAGAGAGACGAGTGGAGAGAGAGGAGTGGAGGGAGAGGCAGCTAGAATAGAGCTTATAAACCACTTTAAAGTTTATAAACCAGAAACTTCACCCAGCGCACGTTACCGGAGGAATCTGATCAGAAATCGGCGACACATGATGAACATCTGCGGTCCAGATTCCAGGTTTTCCTGACGGTTTCTCTCAGGTAAATAATACTATTTATAGCTCTGTTAGTTAACTCAGTGTTTACCTCATGCATCAACTCTGTAAACCGTAAACATACACTCTGTTTTACGTCTGTCTTTACAGATCCATCTGTGAGAAATGACCGACAGAATCATCCCAGAGGAGAGCAGATAGCTGAAAGCAGATGGGAGATACAGAGCTAATCCGTTAGCATGTAGCTACATGCTAACGGATTAGCTACATGCTACCGCTATGACACGGTGTGTAAACACAGCGACCATCAGGGTGGAAAATAGAAGATGTGAAACAGTAGTCAGTTCATTATTTCTGCTAAAAGATAAATGTATGGAAGATCAGAGTAATGGTATATTATTTACAGTAGTAGCTGTCTCTGTGTTACCATGACTACAGACCACCGGAGCTTAGCTTACCATAGTTTACCAGAGCTGAAGACTTTCTCCTGTACCATGTTAACATAACTAACTAACAGGTGAGATGATTACAAATGCTGTGAATAATTAATATTGTCATCTGTCAACTCAAATAAAGTTTGACTGTGAAACAGAAATGTGTTGTGTTGCTTACAAGTCACTATTTACTACCTGTACTCTGCTACATGCATGACATCAAATATATATAATATATAAATATCATCTGTTTAAACAGTGTAATTACATAAAGCCTTTGTGAAAGAACATGTTATATTTAGATGATGGGAGTACATGAAGCCTGTTCTGCTGGTTCTTGCAGACTTTGCTCAAGTTAGGTTGAGGAGGAGAGACAGTGACGCGCTGTGGGGCGGGGTCAGCTACTGAAGGTTCTCTCTGGTTCGACCAGGAAACCCCTACACGGCTTGCATTTCTCTAATGACGTCAGAAGAGAAGGAAAAAAAGCGATTTTTTTTTCTGCACCCATTTCCGGACAAACGGAGGAGGAGAAAAAGAGAGAGGATGGTCTTTTATGATACTATGGTGGCCTGTAGACACACTGGGGACAGATATTGATGTTTAAAAGACATGGAAAAGTACATTTTGCATAATAGGTGACCTTTAAGAGGTAAAGGCAGTCCTTTTGACCTGTATGCTTCCTCAATGGCCTGAACAATCCACCTGGAAAGCCTCTGCTTGGACAGGGTGTGCCCTTTCCTATGGCCCCCATAGCAGACAAACAGACTATCAGAGCGGCGAAAGCTCGCAGTCACCTGTATATAATGCCTTAAGGCCCTCACTGGGCAGAGCAGTTCTGCTGACTTAGCATCTTCACCCTGTAGGCATGAAGGGTCATAAGCTGCCAGCTCAATGACCTGATTAGAGTGGGCCGGAGCCAACCTCTTCGGGAAAAATTATGGGTTAGGCCAAAGTGCTACCCCTGTGCCATCCGAGTTCCAGCGAATACACGTTTCACTCATTGACAAGGCGTGAAGTTCACTCACACGTTTTGCTGATGCCATCGCCAAAAGGAAAGCAACCTTTACTGAAGACCACTCCAGCCCCGACTGCTCCAGAGGCTCGAAGGGGGGGAGACAAAGGGCTTCTAGCACCAGAGGCAGTTCCCACGAGGGAACCTTGACAGCCTGCGGGGGGTTCCGCCGCTGGGCTCCTTTACGAAATCGGGTCACCAGAGTGTGAGACCCCACGGTCTGGTTATCCACTCTGACATGCCCGGCTGAAATAGCAGCTACATAGACCTTCAAGGTAGAAGGAGAGAGTTTCTTCTCCAGCAAAGACTGCAAAAATCTCAGTATTATTGGCACAGAGGCACTCTGAGGTACAACAACATGCCTGCCTCTCAAATGTGGTAGGAATTTGCGAAGTGCCAAATATATAGCACGGAGCTCGAGCACATTTATGTGCTCCACCGCTTCCTGTGCTGTCCAGAGCCCCCTTATCGCTCTGTGCTGCCATACTGCCCCCCAGCCGGAGGGCGAAGCATCGGTCACCACCACCTCGCGACGTGAGGGAATCGAACCCAATGAGATGCCCCTGGCCAGATATGCCCCGGCTCTCCATGGCCGCAATGCAAGGAGGCATCGGCTGGACACCCTGACTCTCTTGGATCTGTGGGACTTTGGATCTAATTGGAGACCATTGATCCAAATTTGGAATGGCCGTAAGTACAGGAGGCCCAGTGGCACTACTGATGTTACTGACGTCAACATACCTAACAGCCTGAGAAACAGGCTGTACCTCAACCTCCTGTTCTTCCGGAACCGGAGGAGGAGCTGGAGTATGGCGTTTACTCGTCTTGGTGTTGGGAAGGCCAGCATATGGCGGGAGTCCAGAGTTAAACCAATGAACACTACCCTTTGGCTGGGTATGAGACAACTCTTGGCATGGTTGACGGTAAGGCCCAACCTCGTCACGTGATGCAGAAGGGACGCAGTGTCCCGCTCTGCCTGTTCCCTGGTCAGAGCACAAATTAGCCAATCGTCCAGGTATGGGAGGATAAGCATACCCCTGGCTTGCATCGGGGTGAGTGCCGCCCTCATGCACCTTGTGAAGACCCGTGGGACAAGGGAAAGACCAAATGGGAGCACCTTGAATTGGAAGGCCTTGCCTTCGAATGCGAAGCGCAGGTACTGCCTGTGAGGTAGTGCTATTGGGACGTGAAAGTATGCGTCCTTCAAATCGATGGATGTGAACCAACTGTGCCGTGTCACGTTTTGGAGCACATCTGCTGTACTCAGCATGTGGAAGGGCAACACCTTCAGAAATGTGTTCAGCCCTCGTAAGTCCAGTATAGGGCGAAACCCACCCTCTCTCTTTGGAATCAGAAAATAAACTGAGTAAAACCCACCTTGCTGTGTCACTAGCCCCAGCTCTTCGATGGCACCCTTCCCCAGGAGGGTGGATATTTCTTGTCTGAGTGCCTGGGACTTTGTGGGATCTCTGACCGTGGTCAGTCTGATCCCACTGAAAACTGGGGGTCGGCGTTGGAATTGGAGATTGTACCCTTGGGAAAGCGTAGCCACCACCCAAGGGTCTGAAGTGCTGCTTTCCCAGCAGCTGAGTTGCTGCTGGGAGAAGCGTCCGACTGCCGGCCCCGGGGCATCAGGATCTTCCCCTCTGGCCCTTTGGGTACCTGGGGGGGCGATACCCTGACCCCCGACCCCTTCTCGCTTGAGGCACCGGCCGTGCCGGAGCCTACAAGGTCCTCGGGTACGTATCAGGACGAGCTGGAAGCCGAGGGCGACTGGTACCACCACCCTGTGGGGGACGCTGTCGCAATAAAGGCGTAGGTTCCCGGAAGCTAGCAAACTGCTGCCGAGTCTGGTTCGCCTGGATTCCCCGCTCCAAGGCCTGCTGTGCTGCTGGGCCAAACAGCTCCCCCGGAACCACGGGGAGAGTGCGGAGGGCTCTCCGGCCCGGCTCCGAAAGCGGAGATTGGGCCAGCCATACCTGCCGGCGAGTCAGCGTAAGGGTCGACATTAGTCTGCCAAGCTCCCTTGTGATAAGACCGAACGCCTGCAGGGATGCATCACTGAGGCTCTGGACGGAAGCATCCACGCCAGCAGCTTGCAGGGACTGGGACAAGGATAGTATCAGGTGGGAAAGAGAGTTTCCAAGACGACCCATGCGTGCCGCTGTTTCATAAGCCTTGACTAGAAAGTCGTCTGTGATGCGACACTGGGGCCTGGGACAGCGAGCATCAGGCCTCAAGACCTCATTGGGAGACACAATAAGGGCGGCAATAGATGGCTCCACTGCTGGCATCTTACCCAGTCCGTAAGTGTCAGCGTTCTGCATTGAAGCTAAGGCCCTGCCGTCAGTGGTGTGGTGGGAAAGCGATTTCGGGTCTGGCCAGCATTTGTGGAGCTCCTCAATGTATGGCTGGGAGGGTGGAACGGAGAAACCCGCCAGGGGCGGGGCCCACCTAAAAAATGCACTGGATGAGGTGCCCGCAGTCGGGGCCTCATCCAAGCCTAAGCGTGCCAGAGCCATACGGACCACTGGCTTAACTGTCGCTGGAGCAGACTCTGAGCCTGCCCTGGACCCACTTCCTGACTGCTGGGAACAGGTGTCAGAAGCGTGGGTGGAGGCTACTAGCTCTCCCTGTCCAGGCCGGTCCTCACAGAACTGGCTACAGGAAGCCCTCGTAGACAGGGCATCCTCATCCCATCCCGGTGGGGTAGGTGTCATAGCCTGCGGGCTGTCATTCTGGGTTGCGTTCACCCTGCCTGGCTGAAGGTTAAGGAGCAGCGCTTTAATCTCAGCAAACTCTGATGTCAGCGTGTCGACCTTAGTTGCCAAACAGTCCACTTTCGCTCTATCTATCAACAAAGGAGATGTCTGCTTTAACGAGCGAAATCACTCGCTGCTGCAATACACACTGTAAAAGGAAATGAATTAGCCGACAACAGCCCAACGGGGCTCGTTGTCCGACGGAGGCTCGCCGATACTGTAGCGCAAACACTTAGCTCGGCGGCAATAAACAATAAAGGAGACCGAAAACAGACTCCTATCAACAAACGTAACTTAAACTCTAACGACGGGAGGATATACTCACCTTGTTATCCTAGCTCACCTGTCGTTAGCCTCGCTGAATTGAACCGGCGAAAAACACCGGTGTTACAGCGTCTAAAGTGTTAGAGTGTAGCCGTGACTAACTAATCGCAGCCCTTGGAGGACGAAACCGTAGCTCCAACCATGCGGTTGCAGGGCTTCCAGCGAAAAGTCAACGGCTTATCTCTTTAATCAACCTGCATTCGCGGATTACCTGCCGCGAGAAGATTCAAGGGACATCTCTGATGATGACGTGGGCTTATATAAACTACGTCATCCCAGGTCACATGTGACTTTGTTGATATTAAATACTTGACCTGCGCGTGCGCGAGATGGATAACATCCAGTGTTAAACACTGCCTCTGGCAGTCAGGAAGAACGAAATAGAACTCCCCTTTACAGACATGCCCACTTTATGATAATCACATGCAGTTTGGGGAAAGTCATAGTCAAGTCAGCACACTGACACACTGACAGCTGTTGTTGCCTGTTGGGCTGCAGTTTGACATGTTATGACATAGAGAACGGTCTTGTCTTAAAGACAATTTAACATCTTATAAAAACTGGATTCTATTTCCCTTCCAACTTATTTACCTATCTAAATAAACAGCAAACTATTTGCTGAACAAAGCAATTAAAATACGACTACAAGCCCGCAGCTATTTGGCATATAGCATCAGATATGGCGCAAACCAGATGTGTGATAACTGCCTAATAACATACTACTCCAATTTAACTAGCTCTCAGGCTGATGTTATCAAAACTAAATATTTACGACTATAATTGACTCACTAATAAAATGATACGTTCTTAAAGTGGAGAAGTCACGCATTTCAACTCCTTCTAATCCTTCCGGATGTGACACATTTGGCTGACAGAATAAGTAAACTAATCAATTAATTGGTTTAAGTCATTTATCAAGAAAAATTGCCAAATATTCTCTGGTGCCAGCTTCCCCAGTGTGAGGACTTGTTGCCTTCCTCTGTTTTATATCACTGTAAACTCAATATCTTTGGGTTTTGGACTGTTGGTTGGAAAAAAACACGCCGAATTCACACCAGAGCAGTAGCGAAGTGCGGCCTGCGGTGTACTCCCACGCAATGTCTATGGAAAGCTGCAGCGGCTACTCCCGAGCTCAGCGAGCTGCAGCTGTTTGATTCTGCTGCGAAGTGCTGCCAAACAAAAGTTGGGAAAAATTTAACTTTTAGCGGCGAAGTGCAGCCAGAGAGGACCCATAGCCAATCAGTAAACAGATCATGTGACTCTTGTTACATGTTGACCTATGTTACAGAGATTTTATTCCCGCCTTATTTCACTATCATTCAACATTTTGTAGCCTAGAGCATATGTAGCATTATAATAACAGTATGTCAGCGTCACCATGATAGCTAGTAAATCTTGCATCATTCAACTATTTCTGTGGTTTACATTTGCACCATAAAGGTTATGCAGTACAATGGAAAGAAGCCCAAACAAACATAGATCTGTGTGAAATCAAGTCATTTGGAGCGGTTAAACCAGGGGTGTCAAACATACGACCCGAGGGCCAGAACCGGCCCACCAAAGGGTCCAAACCGGCCCAGTGGATGACTTTGCAAAGTGTATAAATTGGAGAGAAGTCATCCAATTTTTCAATAAAATGCACTGCTATTCCTGTTATAGATCCCACATAGAGGCTACGTGACACAACACTATGAAGTCTAGGCTAATGTTCATGTAAGAGCCGCCAGTGAAAAACCTGTGTTAAACCAACGCTGTTCATGTCCCGTGTGAAACCAAGTCAACGTTGATTTATTTTACAGTAGTTTGGTTACATAGCTTCCGTCCTTTACTAACACCAGTTACGTAATAAACTTAGTTATTTTATGTAACAAACGTACTTATTTTAACCCAACCCACAATCTTTTCCTAAACCTAAGCAAGTAGTTTTGTTGTGCAAGTAAACCTAAAAAAGAAGTAAACCTACACTGGAAATTTATTTTGAAAAGAGACTGTATACATGTAATGAGCCCAAACTACGTTTCCTGTGAATACAGATGTTTATTTTGAAAAGACACTATGCATGTAATGGCCGTATATTGACACAACGTCCTAAACTGACGCTAGAGGAGTACCTACAGCGTCATAGTTGGAAACGTAGGGCCACCTACCAGGCGGCAGTGTTTGACGAGTTAGGAAAACGTGTTTGTTAACGCTCTATGTGAAGCTTTTTCTGCATATTTGATGGTTCAAGTGTGGATTCTGGAACAATTACCTGAAAACACACATCCGAAGCTACTCAAAACAGAGCATTAACGGCTTAACTGTGAATGTAGCCAAGGCTGTTCTCAGGGCAAACTAACCAGGAATATCAAATACCCTCTAATCACTACACACACTGTCCAGCTGCAGTCTGCAGTGAGTAGGGCAGCACCTGTGACAGTGGATGATATAGGTGCAGGTCTCCTCCCACAGGCTTTTCAGCTCTTTGAGCTTAGCGTGGGTGTGGTTCCTCAGCTCTTCATCTCCGCTCTGCAAAAGGTTCTCAGCCGCCACCAGCGCCATGTCCATCTTCACACGACCTTCATGCTCCGACTGATGGATCTTCTACACATTCAGAAGAGCACAGGGAACAGCATTATAGTCAATATAAAATTGAACATAGTGTAGTGAATAGGGGTGTGACGATTCACTCAGCTCACGATATGATACACAATATTGGGTTCACGATCTCGATACGATACGATATTAAAACAATAATTTTAACAAAACTTGAATGATGAAAATATATGACTGAAAAAGTACCTTTTTATTCAAAAGACAAAATGCAAAACAATGCTGTTTTTTGTCCTATAGTTCCATTTTTTATGATAACAGTCCTTCCTCCTGTCCTGTCTTCCATCATTCAGTATCAAATCAAATCAATTTATTTTTGTATAGCATCAAATCACAACAGAAGTTATCTCAAGACGCTTTATACAGACGTAGGCAAAGTTGTTGGTACCCTTCCGTTAAAGAGAGAAAAACCCACAATGGTCGCTGAAATAACTTGAAACTGACAAAAGTAATAATAAATAAAAATTTACTGAAAATGAACTAATGAAAATCAGACATTGTTTTTGAATTGTGGTTCAACAGAATCATTTTAAAAAACAAACTAATGAAACTGAACTGGACAAAAAATGATGGTACCCCTAGAAAAGATGTAAAATAATGTGACCATAGGGACATGTTAAACTAAGGTGTGTCCTGTAAATAGCATCACAGGTATCTTCAAACTTGTAATCAGTCAGTCTGCCTATTTAAAGGGTGAAAAGTAGTCACTGTGCTGTTTGGTATCATGGTGTGTACCACACTGAACATGGACCACAGAAAGCTAAGGAGAGAGTTGTCTCAGGAGATTAGAAAGACAATTATAGACCTTCATGTTAAAGGTAAAGGCTATAAGACCATCTCCAAGCAGCTTGATGTTCCTGTGACTACAGCTGCACATATTATTCAGAAGTTTAAGGTCCACGGGACTGTAGCATACCTCCCTGGACGTGGCCGCAAGAGGAAAATTGATGACATATTGAAGAGACGGATAATACGAATGGTAACCAAAGAGCCCAGAACAACTTCCAAAGAGATTAGAGGTGAACTCCAAGGTCAAGGTACATCAGTGTCAGATCGCACCATCCGTCACTGTTTGAGCCAAAGTGGACTTAATGGAAGACAACCGAGGAGGACACCAAATCATAAAAAAGCGAGACTGGAATTTTCCAAAATGCATATTGACAAGCCACAAAGCTTCTGGGAGAATGTCCTTTGAACAGATGAGACAAAACTGGAGCTTTTTGGCAAGTCACATCAGCTCTATGTTCACAGACGCAAAAATGAAGCATCCAAAGAAAAGAACACTGTACCTAATGTGAAACATGGAGGAGGCTCGGTTATGTTATGGGGCTGCTTTGTTGCATCTGGCACAGGGTGTCTTGAATCTGTGCAGGGTGCAATGAAATCTCAAGACTATCAAGGCATTCTGGAGCAAAATGTGCTGCCCAGTGTCAGAAAGCTTGGTCTCAGTTGCAGGTCATGGGTCCTCCAACAGGATAATGACCCAAAACACAGCTAAAAACACCCAAGAATGGCTAAGAACAAAACATTGGACTATTCTGAAGTGGCCTTCTATGAGCCCTGATCTAAATCCTATTGAACATCTGTGGAAGGAGCTGAAACATGCAGTCTGGAGAAGGCACCCTTCAAACCTGAGACAGCTGGAGCAGTTTGCTCACGAGGAGTGGGCCAACATACCTGTCGACAGGTGCAGAAGTCTCATTGAGAGTTACAGAAATCACTTGATTGCAGTGATTGCCTCAAAAGGTTGTGCAATAAAATATTAAGTTAAGGGTACCATCATTTTTGTCTAGGCCAGTTTCATTAGTTTGTTTTTTTAAATGATTCTGCTGAACCATAATTCAAAAACAATATCTGATTTTCATTAGTTAATTTTCAGTGAATTTTTATTTATTATTACTTTTGTCAGTTTCAAGTTATTTCAGTGACCATTGTTGGTTTTTCTTTCTTTAACGGAAGGGTACCAACGATTTTGCCTACGTCTGTATATAGAGCAGGTCTATGACCGTACACCAGAGTTTAGAGACCCAACAGGATCCACCAAGCGCACTGAGGCCAGGAAAAACTCCCCGATTACTGGGAAGAAACCTGGAGCAGAACCGGGCGCAGGGCGGGCGGCCATCTGCCGAGACCGGCTGGGGGGATAGAGAGAGAGAGAGAGAGAGAGAGAGAGAGAGAGAGAGAGAGAGAGAGAGAGAGAGAAGCAGCCACAATAGTAGCCTAGCAGCTGTAATAGATAACAAGTAGGACTGATAACACAAAACCAATAGTGGTGGATGGAACTATCAGAATTGATGTCATTGGGTCGTCCTCAGACGGGCTTTCAAGCGGAGCTTCCAGCTGTCTCAGTCCTCCATACATCTTGCTAGCTCGCCAGCACTGTCCAGCATCTGTCCTCAGTACGTCCATGTGTGTTGGTGTGGGACGTCCCTGCGATCGATGCCCGTGCGTTGGTTCCCGCAGCATTAGCATGCTTGCTGGGAGCTCTTGATGTCTTTGGCAGTGACTGAGAAGTATCAGTCCTTCCTCCTGTCCTCTGTCCTCCATCAGTCAGTATCAATCCTTCCTCCTGTCCTCTGTCCCCCTGTCCTCTTTCTTCCATCAGTCAGTAACAGTCCTTCCTCCTGTCCTCTGTCTTTCATCAGTCAGTAAAAGTCCTTCCTCCTGTCCTCTGTCCTCCTGTACTGTGTCTTCCATCAGTCAGTAAAAGTCCTTCCTCCTGTCCTCTGTCCTCCTGTACTGTGTCTTCCATCAGTCAGTAACAGTCCTTCCTCCTGTCCTCTGTCTTCCATCAGTCAGTAACAGTCCTTCCTCCTGTCCTCTGTCTTTCATCAGTCAGTAAAAGTCCTTCCTCCTGTCTTCTGTCCTCCTGTACTGTGTCTTCCATCAGTCAGTAACAGTCCTTCCTCCTGTCCTCTGTCTTCCATCAGTCAGTAACAGTCCTTCCTCCTGTCCTCTGTCTTTCATCAGTCAGTAAAAGTCCTTCCTCCTGTCCTGTCTTGTATCAGTCAGTAACAGTCCTTCCTCCTGTCTGTCTTCCATCAGTCAGTAACAGTCCTTCCTCCTGTCCTCTGTCTTTCATCAGTCAGTAAAAGTCCTTCCTCCTGTCCTCTGTCTTCCATCAGTCAGTAACAGTCCTTCCTCCTGTCCTCTGTCTTTCATCAGTCAGTAAAAGTCCTTCCTCCTGTCCTCTGTCCTCCTGTACTATGTCTTCCATCAGTCAGTAAAAGTCCTTCCTCCTGTCCTCTGTCCTCCTGTACTGTGTCTTCCATCAGTCAGTAACAGTCCTTCCTCCTGTCCTCTGTCTTCCATCAGTCAGTAACAGTCCTTCCTCCTGTCCTCTGTCTTTCATCAGTCAGTAAAAGTCCTTCCTCCTGTCCTCTGTCCTCCTGTACTGTGTCTTCCATCAGTCAGTAACAGTCCTTCCTCCTGTCCTCTGTCTTTCATCAGTCAGTAAAAGTCCTTCCTCCTGTCCTGTCTTGCATCAGTCAGTAACAGTCCTTCCTCCTGTCCTCTGTCTTCCATCAGTCAGTAACAGTCCTTCCTCCTGTCCTCTGTCTTGCATCAGTCAGTAACAGTCCTTCCTCCTGTCCTCTGTCCTCCTGTACTGTGTCTTCCATCAGTCAGTAACAGTCCTTCCTCCTTTCCTCTGTCTTCCATCAGTCAGTAACAGTCCTTCCTCCTGTCCTCTGTCTTTCATCCTGTCCTCTGCTGATGTCCCTCACTGCTGCATGTAACGTTAGGGCTGGTAGGGGTGGGGGTTCTTTGTCTCAGCCAGCTGATCAGTTTACCAGTCAGATACATGACAAACTAACCTGAACAGTGAGACTACACAGCCTACTGCCAACTCCTCTGTCCCCCTGTCTTCTGTCCTCCATCATTCAGTGACAGTCCTTCCTCCTGTCCTCTGTCTTCCTGTACTGTGTCTTCCATCAGTCAGTAACAGTCCTTCCTCCTGTCCTCTGTCCCCCTGTCCTGTCCTCCATCATTCAGTAACAGTCCTTCCTCCTGTCCTCTGTCTTCCATCAGTCAGTAACAGTCCTTCCTCCTGTCCTCTGTCCTCCTGTCCTCTGTCTTCCATCAGTCAGTAACAGTCCTTCCTCCTGTCCTCTTGTCCTCTGTCTTCCATCAGTCAGTAACAGTCCTTCCTCCTGTCCTCTGTCCTCCTGTCCTCTGTCTTCCATCAGTCAGTAACAGTCCTTCTTCCTGTCCTCTGTCCTCCTGTCCTCTGTCTTCCATCAGTCAGTAACAGTCCTTCCTCCTGTCCTCTGCTGATGTCCCTCACTGCTGCATGTAACGTTAGGGCTGGTGGGGGGGGGGGGGGTTCTTTGTCTCAGCCAGCTGATCAGTTTACCAGTCAGATACATGACAAACTAACCTGAACAGTGAGAGTACACAGCCTACTGCCAGCTTTAGTTTCAGTCTTGTGTAGCCGAGGGTTACGCTGCTCCTATACTTTATGAAGGTAATAAATGAATAACACGGAGCCTCCGTAGTCTGCAGCCTCGTCAATAACAGCACGTCACCGCTTCACGTCTTCCGTTCCTCCCTTCACAATAAACTCCCCGGACACAAACACTGAAACACGGCTTACTAGAGGAACTAAAGTCATTCACAACTCAACTAAATAACCTACACGTGTTTACAGTTAGCTGTTAGCCGCCGAGCTAGCGCGCTCTGCTTGTGTAAACAGCAGCGCTGGATGAGAGACAGCGGACAGAGCAGATTGAAACGTTGCTTTCCTCCATGTTTAACCGTTTCATCGTGTTTATGCTTGTTGAACAGGTGGAATAACTTATCTTGGCTTTACACTTGCAAAGTTTTATTGCACTTACAGACACAAGAGTAACGTCAACTCGTCTCTCCACCGCAGCCTCTCTGATCAGCTGTTCACTGACTGCGCTGTGTGTGTGCGTGTGTCTGTGTGTGTGTGTGGAGCTCCGACAAGGCCTATGAAAGGAGGCTGAGTCATGGCCGGACATGGCTCCGGGGGTATAACACATGCGCAGTGTAACTGAAGCTGCGGCCGTGCGTTATGATTGGTTCAATTTCGGAGAGGGCAGACCAGATTCTACTCAGCCTCCTTCCATAGGCTTTGCAGAGCAGCTGCAGATTTAGCCCCGGAGCCCGTATGTACCTAGTACACCTATCATGCCCTGATATCGCGATTCAGTTTTTCATTTCGACGATGCATATCGTCATGTTTTTATATCGCAATATTTCGTCACACCCCTAGTAGTGTATATTCAACATTAAATAAATAAATAATACTCTCAAATGGTAAAATGACTGTGAGCTCATGAGCAGCTTTCTCACCCAACATGTATCATTAGTGCTAATACTTCTCATTAACCCCATTCATTTCACTCTTCCTGTGTAACATCTTTCACAGAAGAGAATGTTGGAAGTAATTTCATTCTCAGTTCTCCTTAGATCTCATTTCTATTTGTATTATCAAGTAAGCTGCACTCATTTTAAAATCTAGTGTACTCTTTCTAGTTTCTCAGCATTACCGACCCTACCTTTAAGTTTCATTATCTTATGAACAAAAGATATATACATCCCACTTCATCATTTTGTAATTCCTGCAGAAATCTTCAAATGTCAAAAGTTTTTGATTCCAAATCACAGCATGGCTTTTTCTCTGGTGTTTCTCAAGGTCTTGGTGTCTTAATGTGGTATTTTGGAAGGATTATTGATCATTTTTATCAATTCTCCAGTGGTAAAAAATTGTTAAATTTAGCACCAAATCTGTGTAACAAATGGTATCAACACAAAAGTTCCTACAACAATTCAAGAGACATAATAGAGCATTTGTAATCATACACAATCACAATTAATTTTAATGAATTAATTCATGTTTTTTTCTGATTTATGACTAAAACAACTTGACACACAGTGCTGAGCTGCATCTCAAATGAATCCTCAGGTTCCCAGCTTTCAGATGATGTACACCACTTCTATGTGACATCTACTGTTGACCTGCTATCTCCCCCTAAAGACTCCCTTGCCCCGCCTAAAAAAGACAAAAAATGTGTCTATGATACAGAGGGGGGGGGGGAGTGGAAAAGGTTAAAATATACAAAACACTGAAAACTGATGATGTGTACACACTATAACCTTTCAATTTTTAAAATGTATTTATTTATTTAAAATGTCAGACTATCTAAGGATCTTTAGACACTTGGTTTCTGGAGGTACTGTATAAGTACTGAGGTGTGTTTCATTCCCTTTCCTTTTCGGAAAATGACGGTGTCCATGATTTCTTAATTTGTTTGTATATCTACTGATATGTAAATAGAAATTGGTCACAAATAAAGGACCTCAGATACTGTACCCTGCTCAGAGACCAGAAGCTGCAGCTGTCCCCACTCTGGAGTCTAATCACAGAGTACTGAAGTAGCAGCGCGGTCAGAGGTGAAGGGTCAAACAGTAAGTTAAGGGGCAGTACACATGCCGTGTCTAAAAACGCGTGGAAAATGCCAGCTGTGCTGCTTTTTTTTCTTTTCAATGGGAAGTTGAGCTCCTGTCATGTCTGCTGTAACTAGGCAACCAAAATCTGTGTGCTGCGATGGCGATGATGATGAAGCTGCAGTAATTTAGCAGGAAGCCTCGCTGACTAAACTAAAGAAAATTAAAACAAAGACAAATGGATTTCCAGCACCGGTAATCCCTCACAGTAGTTTTACTCCTGATTGTTAGTCTGGCTGAACTTTTAACTGGATGTTGTGTCGTCCTTGGTCAGAAAGGGTGAAGCCAGTAATAGAGTCTGTGGGACAGATCGTAAAGCTCTGGGTAGTCCTGAACTAAAAGTACACCATGTGTACAGCCCCTAGGTATCTCACCTCTGTCTCCCTGAGTCGGATCTCCAGGGCATCACGGGGCCCCTGGGTGTTGTCGTTGGCCTTCAGTCTCTCCTGGATGGCCCGCATCCAGGAGAGGGCCGCCTCCAGGCTCTCCATGAACTCCTGCTCCTCCTGCTGCGTCATGACCAGTCCCAGGCCTGAAAAGAAGAACAGGAGTCAGATTCTAGGTCAGCAGGCTCTTCATGTTAAAGGGGAACGTATTTACACATTTTGAACAAAAATGTTGTGTTACAAACTAGGAGCTTGAAGTTTGAAAAGACATGGGCATTTACATAGTAGGCATGGTCTAACAAAATGTTCATATAGGTTGCATCGTTGGAAATGTAGGATCCAGTGTTTAGGGGAGTTTCTCCCATACCATGGACTAAAAGTACAATGGAACGCCACTCAAAGTCGGAGTTCCTACTTGTAAACTCGGGGCGAATCCATCTACCCCGACTTCACGAGGACGCAGTTGTCTGACGTCACACAACAAAGCAACGTAAAGTATATCTACCTTTAAAACCTGTTCTGCATGTAAATTGATGTCAAAATACGTCACCAACGTTATTAGGTAGCTGGTTCCAGTAAACAATCTGTGTGAGTGTGTCATGCGTCATTTTTCCTCCTCCGTTTCATTTATATATACATGGAGACTGCAGAATTCAATAGTGTTTACACTTGCCAAAGAAACATCAGTTTGTCACAGTCAGCCATGTTTTTTGTTTACGTTTTGGCATCGTGCATCTGGAACGCTTGGAGGTGGGAAGTTGGAAATTTCCACTGGGGAATTACGAGCTCCGACTTTGACTGGAACGCATAAAAGTAAGGATATCTCGGCTTCCGCTGTTTCGAGTTCGGCCACTGATCTAAGGTATAATGTTGAATCAACACCTCACTGATGGGACTTTTTTTGTATGTGTCCACCTCCTGTACTGTATATTATATTTCATACTTTTGGAAGAAATTTAAATAACTTGTCCCCTGTCTTGTTATGTGCATATTCAAGAACATGGTAATGGCACAATTCCAGGAATTCCGTCAACTGAAGCCAGTAAGGCATTGTGCAGAAACTTCAGTGTGCCCTCAGGAGAGGCTGCTGGAAGAAAACTTTGAGAGAACATAACTGGCAGAGGTAGTCATGAAATGAAGAGTGCAGTAAAACGTATGGCAGGGAGGAGATCTGGCACTGGAGGAGCACAAAGAGGCACCACATCATTTCTTATAGGGAAAATAAAATGCAGGCAGCATGACTCATTTCTCCCCACCACCACAACATTCCTTCTACCCAATATGTGCTTGTTTTGTCTCAGACTCTTGAAACTTGGTAATATTTAGAAGTCCCTGTCCTCAGGGAAAGAGCATTTAAATCATTTCTTTATACTTAATCAAAATTTCTCGTGCTAATACTGATGAAGAGCTCGACTGCAGTTGTTTTTTGTCTTAATCAGATTTCTTTTTATCTAATGTTTTAATTTGTAATAGAATTGTGTCATCATTAATAGCATTGCATCTGGCAACTACAGTAGATGCAAGGTTCTTTATTTGTCATTTGTCAATTCCAGCAAAGCAGTCATTGGCAATGAAAATCTTTGCGCACATAAAATATGTATAAATACAAAAGGGGAAATCACACAAGTAATATCAAAAGCAAAATGATAATCAAAGGCATAAAATAGTGCAGTTAAAATAGATATAAACATAAGTAAACATAAAATAGTAATGTAAATATAAATTGACTGAGTTCATCTTTGCATGCAAACTCTTTATTAGAAACCAATACCGTGTTTTTGAGAATCAATACAGTATCACAAAACATTACATAGCGATATTCAATTTTTTTCCGATATTTTCTTACACCCCTAATAATGAGAAGAAATATATAGACACAGGGGTGTAAACAGGAATGGAGTGTGTAATAATGACAAGTAATATATATACACACAGGGGTGTAAACAGGAATGGAGTGTGTCATTATGACAAGTAATATATATATCCACAGGGGTGTAAACAGGAATGGAGTGTGTCATAATGTATAAAGTACTAAATGTATTGGGAAATAAGCTATAATTTTTTTCTCCTTTTCACAATTCAAATGTGTGTGTTTTATATTCTCACCAGATTTAGTTTTAGGGGACAAGGCTGCCAACATGTGCTGCACTTAGCTCAGCAGCTAGCTACATTACTAGTACTAATTCAGAACCTGTAACGTTGCTTAGTTACCTTTCTCTCGCTTTCACACTTGAGTTCTCTCTTTCTGTACTTTTAACAAACTCACAACATATCAACAGATGCTATGGGGCCACTTTTAGTGACAACAGTTGAAACAAGAGGAACAACTGTAAACATGCGTTATAATAGCTCACTGTTGTCTCCATTTGAGAAGTGAACTGTTTAGTGAAACTGTAGCAGGTTAACCGTTAACCGGTGCGTGTGTGTGTGTGTGTTTATGTGGAGTCGGTGAAGCCCCTCCTCCCTCAGTTTGACAGCTCGTGCAGTAAACTCGCGCATTAACACTAACCTTAATCCAGGTCACTCACACGTGCCAGTGACGGCGGTAATATTATATATGAATATATTTGTTAACCGCTGAAACTGTCTACTTTATGGATAGATCTTCAGTCTGCTACTAACCACCTATATGCTCTGCTCATTTAGAGGTGAAGCTTCAACGTTAGGACCTGGTATCCGGTAAATCTCCGCGGTCACATAACACAACAAACCCATATGAGTGAGACGTCCACCTCCGCAGCTCATTCTAGTCCTGTCATAGAATGTAGAAGTGTCGTAAACACGAGAGACTCCGGGGAGTTCAACCGTCGGTATGTAGCAGTAGGCCTGTTATCATGAAGCTAGCTCAACTAGCGGCTTTCTAACCCTCAAAACACTCACGGCTTCGTGTTCATCAGGTGTGTTCATCAGGTGTGATCAGCCGCTGGTGTGAACGCTGCCCTCCGCTGTGTCCCGCTGTGTACACTGTACAGTGAAGTTGTGGCATACAGGAAGTAGAGCCGAGGGGCACTGGGGGGGCGGGAGTCAATGCTGCATTCAAAGACTCCTTGTAAACTATAGTACGAGCCGAGACTACAACAGAAATGCAACCTTCGTTTATTATTAAACAAAATTTACAGAGAAACTGACAAAACACAATACAATGTGTTTCAAATGGAATGAAAATAGCAACAACTAAACGATAACACATGCATGTCGGCGCTTCCTTAAAGAATGAAACAAAGGTGCTTGCAGGTGCACATTACACTGCAAAAATAGGATGAAAAAGTATATTCTTATCCATTTTTACTTTAAACTTAATATGATCAAATAAGAGATACATTGGAAAAATATTGCACCTATAGTAACAAGATTGTTTGAGCTACACTAATGTGTGATTTCACACGTTTTACCACAAAGTATTTATATTAAGGATTCATAAATCTATAGAAAGGATTCATATTTTCCATGTCAGTCATTTTGGATTGATGAATATATTCTCCTAAAATAATGTCCCAATAACTTACTAAATTAAATAATAGCCATCATAGAAGCTTCCTCCAATAATAAACTGTAAAAACAGCAGTAGTATACAGTAAAAGGTGTAAACAAAACTGAAGAAAATATATATATATATATATATATATATATATATATATATTTTTTTTATTTACTTATACAATTTGTTATGGGTTATAAATTGTGTAAAATCCCACGGTGAACGGTAACCTTAGTTATTATATGTATGTCCTCACAAATAAATAATAGTTGTGCTTTATTAAACATTTATAGGCTAGCCAATTGGGAAGGTTCTGCAGGAAACCAAGTGATGCCTTCATGTCCTTAGAGCACCAGCTATCCATTTTCTTTTTACAGAAATTGTAATATTTTTAATTCTACAATTTATCTCTCTCCTGAAAAGGTGGAAATACAGACAGTTTTAGTTATCTGTGATCATATTTATTTATGTCATGCCATTTTTAACTAACCTAAATTAACATTAAAATGGGAGGAAAGAGCTCCCAAAATAAACACAAGAACAGGCAAACTTCAAACACAAGAGTGCTTCATGAGACCACAAAGGCTTTCAATGAGCATATTTATTTATTCATCTATTTTTCTTCTCTTTAAATCTAGTTTCAACTCACACTGTATTTCAGTATTTCTGGCAGTTCACTTCAAACTCATACTAAGTTCCACTCATTGTGTATCTCAGTGTTTCCGGCAGCACATGAACTCAGCAGCAGACCAGCTTGAACCAGAGGAAGGAAACAGATCCAGAGCAGCTGCTGGCTCAGAGCTCAGAGCCTCACACATCACTGATTCAAACTGCAGGCTGCATCTCACAAGTTTGTTCCTATTGGTGGAAAAAACAGCAACCACACAGTTTCCAGTCAGCCTATCAGAATTTACCCTGGGTTTAAATTACAAAAACATAGTAAACTCCTCATGGAATAGATTTTTTAGATCACCATTGACAACATGCTACAACAATGGATATTACTAGATTACATATCAATTTGCAGTACTTGGCAGTATTCTATGCATATATCAAACAACAGTTATTTGCTGGCATTTATTATCAGGTTAAATTGATTAGTATAAGGTCAATGGATCATCTGGAGTAACTGTATCTCAAAATGTTGGCAAATAACCACTAGTAATATGTGTGAACTGACCCTTTAAGACAGTGAATTTATTCTAACTTGTGTCTCCAAACAGCAAAGAAGAAGACAGAGATGTATTGTTAAACAGCATGCAATGTGACTGCCCTCCAGTCACATCTGTCTCCTTCCTTTTCTATCTATGGAAATCACAAACCGTCCCAACAGACAACTTATTCAAATTGCTGCTGGCATGCAGCCAAACTAAAGTTTATGTAAGGTCAAGTTGGAACTGAATACAAATGTCTGCTGCTTTATTTCAGGGTGGCTTTAGTTCGTTTATTAGAGTTGGCTTACCACATTTAGATAGGTTTTTAATAAACTATTACATTATTTTACAATGTTGATTTTGGTTTAGTTAAATTTTTTTTGGTAGGGGTGCTATTTCTCTATGTATTAACAACAGTAAATTCTTTTGTGCATGTTTTTACATTTAATACTCACCTCAATGGCTTTCACATTGGGACACTTTTTTTTAACCCTACATATAATGCAATTTATTTATTTTTTATTTCATAATAAAAAATGTCCCAACACTTTTATTTGATGACACTTTTTTATTTCATGTCACTGTACATGACAGTTTCGTAGTCACCGTCCTCTCACCTTTCAGCCAATCACATGTCCCCTAGCAAGCTCAACAACTGCTACCAGAATTAGCTAGCCAGTTAGCTCCTGTTGGCTAGAGCAACACCAATGCTAAAGTCATTCTATACTATCTAGCTGCTGCTGTAAATGAACACACAACACAGACACAGAAAGCCTCCACATTCACTTTTATTTGTTTAGCTTAACAAGACTGCACATGCTACTTCTATACCTTGTTAGCTAGGCGTGGTTGTGAGCTTGTTTAACGCAGTTACCTGCAGTAGCTACTGTACTGTTGGTTAGAGCATCCACAGAGAAAGACTGTATTTTTGCTCTTCACAGAGTTGTCTTTCTCTTGGCTGCCGAGGTTAGTCTGAATGTTAGCTGCTGCCGTTAACACTGGGCTCTTCACTTTGAACCAGCGTAATAATCCAAGCAAACAACCTAACCTCCAGTTAGCTGGCTAGGTAGGTATGTGCAGCCTTGTTAAGCTAAATAAAGGGAGCGGTTTGGTTAGCCTACAGTGTCTGTGTGCTGTGTTAACTTACACCAGCAGCAGGTAGTTGTTGGATTCAGAAGGTTTAAGAGGCTGGGGGCATGGGATTGGCTGAAAGGTTGGAGACGGTGACAACATCACTATCTTGAAAAGGGACATCATGGAATAAAATGGGACATCAAATAAGAGTGTCATTGGGATATGAAAACAAATCTTTTCAAGGCCTCATGTCTCAGCAGTAATAGTTTGAGTCTAGGGTGCTTAAAAAACATATTACAATTATCATATAAATACAGGTAAATACATGAAATTTGACTTCTGCATTTAACCCATCCTATAAGCATTAGTAGCAGTGGGCTGCTGTGAAGCAACCGGAGAGCAACTTGAGGTTCAATGTCTTGCTCAAGGACACTTAGACATGTGGACAGTAGGAGCTGGGGATCAAACCCACAACCTTCTGATTAAAGGACAACCCAGTCAACCCACTGAGCCACAGCTGTCGCCTTCCAAAGCTGGTCTGTGGTGTTAGATGTGAATGTCCTGCCCACTGACACCTGGATGATGACCTCTGACCTCTTCCCAGTTGATGCTGGGACTGGTTTGATCTTTAATGCTTGTGTCTAGAAGGTAAACCACAAGTTGTGAAAACATGAAAAAACTCTCATGAGACTCATTGCCCGATGACCTTTCCTAACCTTAACCATTCGAGGTCAACTTTTTATATTTGTGAGGTTTTGTTTTTAAGATTTTTATCTTCAGTAGGTGTCTGTGGGCTAGGAGCTGAGAGCCACAGAAAGTATTGAGAGACACGACAATGGACATTGTTGGTTTTTGTTCTTTTCATGGAATTTGATTGCCATGGAAGATTACTGTTCATCAGAGAATAGGCTTTTCCCATTTTTGTACAGTCCTTGAGCTTTCCTCTCCCAGCATCATAAAATCAGCTGCGTTTTGTAACTGAAATGGAGAAACACACCTTAACAGATTCAGCCGCATGACCCTCTTCACTTCAATCAGTAACACATTCTACATCAACTGTGAATATAATCTCAAAAAAGAAAAAACAAAATAAATAATCTAAACTGGATGTCTAAGACTCGATAACCAGGTCTGCTAAAATGTCAGTAGATTCAATTTGGGATTCAATTTGAATTTAGATTCAATTTGAGGATGATCGAGTCCATCCTCACCTCCTCCATCACCGTCTGGTTCGCCGCTGCCACCGCCAAGGACAAGGCCAGGCTGCAGCGGGTCATCCGTGCTGCAGAGAGGGCGATTGGCTGCAACCTTCCCTCCCTCCAGGAGCTGTACACCTCCAGGACCTTAAGGAGGGTAGGGAAGATTGTGGCCGACCCCTCCCATCCCGGACACCATCTATTTCAGACTTTACCATCTTGCAGGAGATTAAGGTCCATCAGGACCAAAACCTCACGCCACATAAACAGTTTTTTCCCCATGGCAGTGGGGCTCTCCAACAGCCCATCCGCCCCCCTGTGACTCTCTCCCTCACACACACACTACTGCCCCCCCCCCCCCCACTGACTCTCCCCCTCTCTCAATATTTGCACTATCTGTTTACATCTGTTTATAGCTTATTTTGTAAATTGTACATTTTATTTTATTCTTATTTTATTCTACGTTTTTTATCTATTCTTTGTAATTATACTGTTTGACTGCACCAAAAAAGCCAAAGAAAATTCCTAGTGTATACCCCTTACACCTGGCAATAAACACCTTTCTGATTCTGATTCTGATTCTGATTCCCAGCATGTAGAGTAGGTGTGATGACTGACTTACAAGTCAGAAAGTGAGTAGCTTCTCCTTTTCGCATTCAGCTCGCCCACAAGCACTTTTATTTCCGAGGCATATGTATTCAGGTGATACATATTCATGAGCACCTGTTTGTGCCTTTCTGCTGTTCCACATATAGGGCACTGAGATGCTGTCAGAAGCTCCGCTGTGTCATAATGTCAAGCAACATCACACTTGGTCAGCTTCCATCCCAGAGCTGGATGGTAGTGCCACCTTGGCTCAGAAAGTGGTGACTTCTTCATGCATTCCTTTTCTTCTGCCAAGTAAACCATGTGTACTTGCACTGTTTCACAAATAAGCTTTGCATATCTCTGTAAATTGTCTGCCTTCACAATCAGGACTCTATTTTCAACAACCCATACATAAAATGGTCCAAGAAATGCATCAAGCCTTCTACTCAATGCCAGTTACCAATGTATGTCTATATAAAGAAGGGATTGAGGCTTTATCTGTTTGCGGTGTTCTGTTTTGCAAATAAGAGTAGTCCTGTTATCATGCTTAGTGGTGGGTTGGATCAAGCCTGTGAAGTCACTATCTATCGCCGAATGAGGTAACACAATGGTGATCGAGCCTATGACCCACTGATGAAAGTGGGCCACAGGATCAGATCTGGCCTGAGACTGGTTGTGATGATCACCTGTGGAAAGGTGAGCTTTCGTCTAGAATTAAACCAGTGGTTTCCACATTCGAGGCTGGGATAAGTTGTGTGTATGTTGTAAACATTAACGATCATGCTGTGTGTGAAAAAAAACACTGCTTTTTCTGCACAACCAACCCGGTCTCACGTGAAGGCGTATAAATACCACGACATTACACGGACATTACACATTATGAGTATGCATTTTAGCGTTTTCGACTTAGATTTAGGCAAGAACACCACTTAGTTAGAGTAAGGGAAAACATCATGGTTGGGCTTAAAATACGTAAGTAAACTAAGTAAAACATGTACAGAAACAATTACGGAAAACACATCACAAACAAAAGTCACTAACATAACTTACAAAACAAACACCTGTCAACAACGGTCTCCAAGACGGGACTGCTGGTTAAAAGTCTGGTGTTTGTTGGGCCCATCCACCTCTTCACCCACCCAACATAAGAGGTCTTTCTTGCTTTTTATACTTTGTCACTAACTTTTACCGTAGCATTTGTATGCGGATGTGTTTACATTGCAGTGTAATTACACACAAAAATCAAGAAAAGCATACTTATTGCACACTTAACGCCTTGCGCATTATCGTGGCATTTATACGCCTTTTAGTGCGAATGAGCTGGCTCAACATTAACTTGTATGTGTCTGCTTGGATTTGAAAGTTTGTTCTCTGCCCCCTCCCCAACAGTGATGAAGTAGGTCTATGCATGCTTTAAATAAAGGCATTAGATCAGTTAAACCCTAATTGTCCCAAAGCTCCAAGTCTCACCACACACCCACTCTGCAGAAATGATTACTTATTTGGACAGGAGATGAAAGATTTGCATGCAGCTGTCAGCAGCTTGGCAGTGTGATGAGCAAACCTGAAAAAAGCTGAATTAGAAATGCATTCTCCACATCAGCCTTGGTGTGTGGCAAAGTCGGAAGCTTTGAAACAGCCATTTGTCAGCACCCGACAAAAAATAATCTCAAACGTTTTTAGGATATATCCCTTTTGTCCATTTAGCATCCCAATATACAGTACATCAGACCGGCAATACGTCATCCAGAGTAGGCTCTCATGACCACGCCCCCTTTTGGGGGAAACAATCCTGTGTCACTCATAGACGGTAACAGAGTAAACAGAAGAAGTTGAAACATGTCTCCAAACTTCTACTTTAACAAAGCTATGCTGTAGAGTTGCTGTGTAGCTGGTTGCACCAACCTGCATGGCTTTATGGCTCCAAGCTATAGTCCAGACCAGCATGGCTATATGGCTCCAGGCTATAGACCAGACCAGCATGGCTTTATGGCTCCAGGCTATAGACCAGACCAACATGGCTTTATGGCTCCAGGCTATAGACCAGACCAGCATGGTTTTATGGCTCCAAGCTGTAGACCAGACCAGCATGGCTTTATGGCTCCAGGCTATAAACCACACCAGCATGGCTTTATGGCTCCAAGTTATAGACCAGACCAGCATGGCGTCCTCTCCGAGGCTGCGCTCCCTTTTAGGAGAAAGAAACTCACTGTCACAGGAGAGAAAATGATGAAAAGCTGTTGTGTAGCAGGTTAACGAGGCTTTCACACTGACATCTGAGGCTCTTACGATACGTGAATATTCACTGTCAGTGTGCTAAATGGATGAATGATGCTGGTGACAGTGACTAGCATGGCTAGCTAACGTTAGCTTGAGTAATACAGTCATACATTAATGTTATAGCAGCATCATAATGTCGTCTCCAACTAAATCTCAGCCTATAGATCAAACAGTTGGTTATTAACACGTTGGTTATTTACAGACAATACTTAGCCTAACAGGGTTCAATCAGATATGTAGAGATGTCTGGATCAGGAATATCCTCCACTGTGTTGGACGGGGGAAGACTGAAGGGACATGGCAGAGATCAACCTTCATTTATTAAGGTATCACTAACGCTCAGGTTCAGGCAAGATCCCAGAATAATTATTAGACGTGTATAAAACAAACGTTTGTATAACAAGAGATGAATGCATATGAACTTGTCAAAATTAAGAAACATATGTCAGATTGCATTGAAGTCTATGGGATCTTTGGCCTTGACTCTTTGCGAAGTACCCGTATGTGCCGGTCTGATGTATTAGGTTTGTAACCTGAAACATAGCACTGTAAAAGTACCGGCAGAAAGTACTATGAATAGAATGGAAATGTTTCTAAATCAAAGGCATACTTAGTTCATCATAATTCCATTTAATGTCCCCTGATAAATACATTATAACATTCTTTAATGTCAGTAGCAACTCATGAATGCTTACAGTGAAAGGCCTACAGAACATTTCAACCACAGGCTTCATGTTTAATGAGATAGGAACAGCTTCCAAAATAGTTTTATAAATGTGCATACTGTGACAGTAAAGCTTTACTGTGGACATCAAATATTATCAATCAAATGTTATCAAATTTTCAGTTGAGCAATACTCAACTGTCAATAAATGTCATCATCAGATGCTGTTATTTGACAGAACCAGTCATGGCTGTATTAGAATAAATGAGACATATGGCAGTTTGGTTGATCTAGAAATGGCTACACTAATATACAAAATCATTTGATTTTTTTTTTTTAAAAGCTTATAAATATTTTACATTGTTACAATACATTAGCACAACCAGTATATTTCAAATGTCACTTTAATATAATATGAATACATTATTATTGTTATATTTTTTGGGGTCTAAAAGAACTGTGTACATTACCTTGGCTTCAAATGATTTTTTCTTTTTTTACTTCACACATGTATGACTCCAGAAAATGTATGGCTCTTTACAATTTACAGGTATAATTTCACAATTTGTACCACCTCATGAAAATGTTACGTTGTGCATGTTAGTTACTTTCCTGATATTTTTTCACATTTCACTTTGATAGAACTGCATTGGCCATGAGGTGCAAAACAGAACATGTCAACACAGTCGGGCAGTGCAGTGACTCTGTGCAGCAATGAGGTCCTGGGTTTGAATCCACAGGTCAGTCATGACCTTACCCTCTGCAAGGTAAGTGGTTATAGAAAATTAATGGATAAAAATAAATTGAACATTTGTTTTTTTTGACAACACAACATTGAAAAAAAACATGACTTTTCAGAAAACATGACACAAGAAACCAGAAGATGTAGCTGCTATCTTTTTCATACTTAGAGGTGCAATGCGTAAGATCTGGCCAGAATTATAATTTAAAACATTCAAATAATTGACTTACATTATCAACCGAATGTGAAGAGGTCACAGGGCTACTGATATTAGCATGCTAACAAGCTAGCCCCGGCCCGTCCTGTCAAACAAACACAAGACTTTCAATCAGCAAACTTTCCCCCCCGGACACAAGCCAATACACTATCAAGAGTATCGACCGTACAGCCCCCAGTTAGTGGCACAGTCAACACAATGCAGGCTGATGCAGATAGCAGCGTTATTTTGACCAGCTCTCAGAGTTTCAGCAGTTTGGTTTAATTTTGCGTATTCTTGCCCTGCTGTTAGTTAGTAGTTGGCTTTTTGTTTTAAAACTGATGCCTGTAAACTTAGATTGTATGAATCCAGTAGTAGAGGTCAAATGCTGCCCCCTATCTCTTTGGAGCATGTGGCTACATGTTACACATTGCACCTTTAATGCACTGAACTTGTTTTTATATTGTTTGATTCATCTTCATCAAATACTGTCAGTGCTCTCAAGATCAATTGCAGTGAATTGCCAAAGGGATTATTTGAATAAACAGTCAAGTCTGGGATACTTTTTGGCAGATACACATGGCCAGGGTGAGCTTGTTTTCCTACAATCCTCACAGGTGACCACCCTGCTACAGCAACAGGCTTCTGTAGGTATTCTTACACATTGTGGACAAACTAGTCCTTATCTCACCACAGTATCTTAAAGTAAACAAAGTTTTACAAGTGGAACCACATTACAGACTGTAATTTCAGTCCATGGGGGGTGCACAAAACACAATAAATGAGCTTGTCCTAATTCCAGCTTCTTGTAGCCATCACAGACTATCATCAACATCCAATGTCAAAATGGGAAAAATAGAATCTGACCTTTTTAATTTGTAAAACATGTCTCTAAAATGTGTTTTCAAAAGTTTTGTGTTTTTTTAAAATGCTGATGTGTTGTTGTTTTTTTTCCAAATGTGTTGAATAAAAGTGTATTGACTAAAATGTACTTTCTGATTTCAAGTTTTATGAACTAAATGTGGGCTGCACAGTGGTGCAGTGGTTATCACTGTTGCCTCAAAGCAAGAGGGTTGCAGGTTCGAATCCGGTTTGGGGTCCTTCTGTGTGGAGTTAGCATGTTCTCCCCGTGTTAGCCTGGATTTTCTCTGGGTTCTCAGGTTTCCTCCCACAGTCCAAAGACATGCAGGTTAAGATCATTGTTGATTCTAAATTGCCTGTACGTGTGAATGGTTGTCTGTCTTTATGTGTCAGATCTGTGATAGTCTGGCGACCTGTACCCCGCCTTCACCCAATGTCAGCTGGGATCGGGTCCAGCACCCCCGCGACCCTGAATAGGATTCGGGTTACGGATAATGAATGAATGAACTGCAATTTGCTTCAGTTTTGTTCATGTATTTTCTGAAATCTTGAGTTTTAGCACCTCTGGGCCACCACATATCTAGCCAAAGTGCTGTCACTGTTCCACCATCTTCGACCAGACATGGATTTTCTTACGGATAGTTTCTGTCATCGGTCTTTCAAAAAAACTGAAAAGTATCTGTTACTGGACTGGTTAGTAAAACTTGAGCACCTCATCCACAGAGATGATGATTAGTTAAAACAATGATTAGTTTGTTGGCCTTTACATTTTCCATACATGGTCATTTATCTTTGTTGAGCAGATACTCATGGACACCCCAGTAATGTGTTTCAGCTTTTCAGTGTTAATGATGCAAGAAGCCTTAAATTAAGTATGAATTCCCAAATGACAACCACGGTTGTCAGCATAGTCAACTGTGTTCATTACTGCTTACGTAGATTCACTACCTACTTTAGCCCATAAACAACCCAGTCGCCAGAAAAAATGTTGGCATTGTACGTTTCGGGATACATTGAATGTCAACGTTTCTGAACCAAACCAAGTTTCTTAAATACGTTTCATAACAGCCTCGTATCACACTTGCAGAAAAACACAATGTCACAGGGTTAATGTTATCAGGCGTTTGATTAGGTTTAGGCAAAAAAACTACTACTAGATTAGAACAAACATCATGGTTTGTGTTAAAATATTAACGTACAACTGTAATGTAGCATAACGTAATGCAGCGTAACGCAACGCAACGCAACGCAGCGCAGCGCAGCGCAGCGCAACGCAACGCAACGCAACGCAACGCAACGCAACGCAACGCAACGTAATGGTTGTTACGTTACGGTTGTTTTGTGATGTTATGCATGTTACGTGTCAACCGGAACGTAACCATGAAAAACAACATAAATGTACAATTCCAAAATTTTTGTCCTGGCGACTGGGCTGCTATAAATCATATGCAAACCCTCTAATTGAGACTTGGGTCACTGTTATTTCTAATGAGATTAAATTAGTCAAAACAAGTATTACAATGATAGCTTAGATCAGTTACCAGCTACATCAACTGGGTAAGCGCGTTTTCACACTATGAGAAGTCACCACTCGAATTTCTAAAGAAGTTCAGGCAAATTCAATGTTCTGCCTGAGAAGTGCAACATGGACAAGAAAGCTGATTCCAGTGTCCCAAATCTGCACTTAACTTTTATTTCAAAAACAAAAAAGATCAATCTTAAATGATATTGAATGAATGGCTGCATTCAGTGGGGTTGCTGTTAAGTTCTGAAGTTGTTTTATTAAGCTAGCTTTTGTTCGTTAGAACTGTTTGCCAACAAGGATTAAATGACTACAGTGACCTTAGGAGAAAATGGCCCACTAAGGCAATTAGCAATAATTAAGATGCTCCTTTAAGTAATCCAGTGTTGTGTTGTGCAAACTACCTTGCTGCGAAAGTTTACAGTAGCAAGAGGCCAGTTTATCAAAAAGTCATTGTAGTCTTATAGAACAGCATAACCATATCAGAACTAATACGGTGAAAAATACACAATTTGCATGTTCAGTGCTACGGAAGTTGAGATTGGTCATGATGGCCAATATTTTTTTAGGCCTGTTATCTCAAGATCATCACTGAAATATCAAATTTCCTCAAGAGATCAAGTGTTGCTGAAGATAGTTATCCTATAGATGTTCATTTTTGCTCTGTTCCCTCTGAGGGTGTCTCTATAAGTGCGCTTCCATCCATCTGCATTTTTGAGCATTAAAAAAACCTGTGTATAGCGATGAGGAGACTAACGTTCCTCAAATTAATACATGAAGCAAACAGAAATGTTCCATTTCCTACATGGTTTTCCATCATTTCAGATTTGACCAGTGCTCATTTAATTCACGTTGAGCCATTTTCTTTTGCAATAATATGGTAATGGCACCTGACTGGAGCATTAGTGCAATAAATAACTTTTTCTATTGACGAGAAATTAGCGCTACCTTTGGATAGACTTGACTTATATGTCAAGGTAGAGAGAAATGATTAATTGATGAAAAAGAGCTTTTCCACAGCAGATGACAGTTAATGAAGCTGAAACAGACTGAAAATTAGCATCAGTAGTTTAAAAGCAGCATTCAAATGATTATTTTCTTTGTTTATAGTTTAGAGCGCTAATGAACATTCAAATTGCTGCATGAGGAAAAAAATAAATAAATCAAGAGAGTGCTCAATCAATCCCAAAGTCTCAATGCTGAATTTTTGCAGAACTTGCACTTTGCAGAGCCAGACATACAGGACAACAGCACCCTCAGAATTAGTGTCCCATTCTGATGCAGCATATACGTATATGTCACTGTCTCTGGCCTCAGTCCACACTCAGGAGTGTCTTTCAGCAGTAGACGGACCAGTAGATAAGGTTGAAGAAGATGTACGAACCAGGGAAAAACATCCGGGAGTATTTGTCAATGGCGTGCGTGTTCTGGATGATGTTGAGGCCACGCAGGCTCTTCTTCTTCTTGGTGGTGGTTGACTCGCTGCTCACAGACAGATGGACCACCATGTGTTCAGGTTTCTCTGGAACCTCGTGCAGCTCCTCCTGCTCCTCCTCTGGCACCATGGGCTCCTCGGTGTAGCCGGCCAGGCTGTTGGTGTCGGCCTCGCTGTAGGTGCCATCCAACATGGTCATGGTTCGCGTCTGGGAGATTCCGCAGGTGCAGGGCAGTGACTGGCAGGGAGAAATATACAATAGAATCATTATTGGAATTTTAATTGGATTACACCAAAGTTTAGGGAGATTTAAGGCAACCTGAGCCTGAAGTGTTCAAATAAGAAATCAAAACCCATCAGTGGCCTGAGTAGATGGTTGACTTTGGTAATCCATGCTAAGAACTTTTTTTCCCTGCTTATCATGGGTGATTGTTAACTTGTTGGTTTCTCCAACACTCTGGTCCAGAGCAAGAATTCTCAACAACCACAGGCAGAAATACTGCAACATTTGGTATTAATTTCACTGATAATCCTTTTTAACTGAGTTGACCAATGGGCCCATCATTTAACACCACCATTAGATGACCCCCCTGACTTTTCCTGGAATGAAGTAGTTCCCAAACCTTTTAGACTGGGACCTCTTCAAACCATCGCCACTGTCTATACGTATATGTCTATGGGTTGTGACCCAATCAACCAGTTTATGAACCTTGTATGAATTTATAACCGTTGCATACACACCAAACAGGGCCTAAAGGAGGTGTACGCCACTTCCCATGCAAAGGTTGTGATCTATAAAAACAAACTTGATGGGAAATTGCTGACGCAGATTGAGAGGTGAAGCCAGATTGTAGAAATAAAATGTGTGAGAGGCATCATAATGATGCCTCTCACACCTCACAAGTTACTTATAGATCCACTTTATCATAAACATTCAAACCAGCAGTGTAATTTGTGCTAATGAGCCATAACTATTATATATATAATATAGCCATTCAAATGTAAAATATATAAGCCACCTCAAATCTCTAATCAAATTCTGCTTTCAACAGCGCTGTCTCAGCATCACATATCTGACTGTGCTGTCAGGCACACAGAGCACACTGGAGACACCGTGGTGGTTCCCAGAGTATAGTATGCATGTATATATATATATATATCTCTATATATAGAGATATATATATATATATATATGTATATGTATTTGGGTTTCCAGTGGTGACAGCTCGGGTGTGCCCTTGCCCCGACCAGAAGCAGACACACTCTGATGATGGAATGCAATATTTTTTTTTCCCTCTGCCTTTAGATCTGACCACGTTTTTTTTTTTAATTTCAGGTACTGCCCTGTTTGATGAACTCACTGCATTAACCACCCGCTGCATTTTCTTCTGTTTATGACCCTGCTGCTGTGGCTGCTAGAGTTGGGCCGGTTAAAATTGGTAACTCTTCATTTTACAGGTCTGCAAATTTCATGGTAATTATGTGATAATTAGCAGGTAACCTATTATAAATTTCTTTGGAATTACTGCCAAATTACCCCAATATTTACCTCAACATGTATCGAAAATGACTATATTATAATAATTATATACTAACATTGCATATAATGGTTAAAATAGGGCCCTTAGGCTTGAGAAGCGTCTGTGCGCTGCTCTTCATCGGAGGTGGAAAACCAAAACTAATAGAAGACACTTGTGATCAGGCACACATCTCACCGTTGTGTGACTTATTGTCTACAGATGTAACCTGGTAGCTGATGTCATGATTGAGGGAGTTTTTTTTAAGACATTTCAAAGAACTTATTTGCTAATAAATTAAATGTATTTTTATATCATTAAATGTATTAAATAATTTATCAGTTATTGAGAAATACCTGATATAATTATTAAATAATGTTTATAATAAAGTAATTTTCAATAAATGTTGAGGTAAATATTGGGGTAATTTGGAAGTAATTCCCAAAAAAATTCTAATAGGTTACTTGCTAATTATCACTTAATTACCATGAAATTTGCGGAGCTGTAAAATGAACTGTCTCCTAAACATTTTCCAAACTGGTTTGATATTAAGGCACAACACCGGACCGGACTGGCAAACCAAATTTTATCGCTAGGTGTTGACTCAGCAGCCACTCCACCAGAACTCATAGGAGTGGCTTGACACTAAAATGAGAACAGCTGATCCACCTTAACAGCCCACCTTAAGTGAGCCTGGGCCGAAGTTGTCGGTAGCTTCGGGGCTAACCCTCTTCACTTTAACCAGCAGGTGGCCAGCAGGACACGGGATCTTGGCTTGGGTCTTGAGGAATTGTAGCATTTATTCACCGACAGTGTAAACTGCTCACACACGGCACTGCTACATTCACAGTTACTATAACGTTACTGACTACTTCATATTCACAATTTTCTAAACCAGCTGGTCAGTGTAGTTTTTATGAAACATTTCTCAATCAGGAGGAAATAGTGCATTTGTTGGGGACTATTTTCAGTGGCGGATTAATCCATATTTAATGTTCTAGTTTTTACAGCAGGATGGTGTGGATTGATTTGCTGACAATAAGAAAAATGTAGGACATCACCATATCTTTTTAAATGGTTTACAATAGTTTAATTAACACATTTTTGATGTATAAACCTTTTTCTGGTTTTCTAGTTTCTGGCAAACTGAGAATCATAATCCTTAGAAATTTAATGTTGCTGCTCACAAATAATTCATAGCTTGTTACCATGATTTTTGGAGTTACTTGATCGAGTAAAATGAATAATGAACACAGACGAGCCCTTTCAGGAGTGTTAAGTGTGCAGTATATGTAATGAGTCTCTTCATTCCCTACAGACATCATACAGTACTATGGAGCCAGATCAGTCTCAATATTAATGAATGAACGCAGATGGATTCCTAAATGTATTTTGTGAGTTATATATGAATGACTCTCTTCACAAAACTATTTTTTCTTATTCTGTTAAGCTACTGCTAAGTGGTGAACGTGTTCAAACTTTTCCTCAGACACTGAGCCAGAAATCTCCCCTTCAGTAACACTTACATACTCCAAACTTTCCAATTTCATTCCAATCTATATTCTGAAGGTATTTAGAGAGGGGTTTGTTAATTTATCAATCTTAGCCTGATTTATACGACATTTTAATCGTGAAAACATGTCAACAGTATTTTCTGATTTATGTAGTGATAAAAAGAGATATCCTAAATTCCCTCTCCCTCACTGGAAAAACAAGGCTTGTCATCATTGAAGGCCATCTCAATGCAGTGAGATATCGGGATGAGATTCTGCAGTCAGTGGCGATCCCATATCTCCACAATCTGGGACCTAACTTCATCCTCCAAGACGACAACGCTCACCCCCACAGAGCCAGGGTTATCACAGACTACCTCCACAATATGGGAGTAGAGAGAATGGAACGGCCTGCCAAGAGTCCAGACCTCAACCCAATTCAACACTTGTAGGATCAGCTTGGGCATGCTGTACGTGTTAGAGTGACCAACACAACCACGCTGGCTGACCTGCAACGAATCCTGGTTGAGGAATGGAACGCCATCCCACAGCAACGTGTGACCAGGTTGGTGACCAGCATGAGGAGGAGGTGCCAGGCTGTTGTGGCTGCGTATGGATCTTCCACCGCTACTGAAGCTCCTGACGGTGTATTAAATTAATAAAGTTTAAAATTGCTAATATGTCTTGTTTGTTCCTTGTTACTGATAGAGAGTTCAATCATCCAATCCACCAAACAACTCAAAACAAGAGTCAACACCAACAGGAGAATACACTGTTTACCATTGGCAGAGCATTTTGGCAAATGTTTCTTGGGCGCTCCCCACATAATCAGCTGTGCTGCTCATCCCACAAATACATGATCCTTACAAGTTGGACATCATTGCGAAGGTAAATAAACAGGCTTTCCGATGATGTAAAATACAATGACCATTAACATTGTAACAACAGAGAAATAATCCACCAAACACAAGTTTACCAACTTTGTTTTTCCAGTTTATATTGGTTTGTTAGGCACTAAATACAGCACCGCTGCATGCGATGCACGCACTTAACGGCTATCGGTTAAAAAATAAATAAAAATTAGCATCCTAGTTTAGAGCTGATGTCATGCTAACAGTATAGCCCCATATTGTAACCTCCTAAAGCATTAACACTTTTTTTCAAAGTTGTCTGTAATAGTTCAGAATCACGACTCCGTCAACATAAAAAAATCACTCACAAACTGATTTTTGAACCCACGTGCTTACCACTTATCACATGGGCCTATCTCCATCACAGGGTCAGTTAAATGGATGACTCTTCAAAAATGTGTGGTCAGATGACCAATTTTGTCTATGGTTGCCTAGAAACAACGGGTGGCTCAACTTCACCACAGGCTCAAATCAGCCCACTCCCCCCTACAGGGCGCGGTGTCACACATACGCACACAGAGACAGACCTGCCAGACGTCAGGCGCACCGGTGCCACCAATGCAAATGTTTACTTGCACTAGACAGATAAGCGACCAAAATGGTTGCACTCTGGAGCCCTGTTATGTGCATTGAAAAATATTTTTTGTGGAGAGAGTCAATCATATATAAAAATATATAAAAAATTGTGAATCACTCTGTGTGCATTCATTAATATTGAGACTGATCTGAATATCAAACAGCAGTGGACACTGATTCACTCATAGTGCCAGACCTCCTATCGTGTACTCAACAGCCTGGGCTCACGGAAATGAACTTTAACATCAGTACCGACATCCCCAGATAACCCCAACAATTCCACCTGTTTGTTCACTGTTTCTGTGAGAGAAATTTGACATTAAAATATCAGAAATAAAGCAGCATTTTTAAAATGAGGCTGGCATAAGCAAAGTAAGTTTGCTGTTTTTAATGACCCACAAACAAGGTGAAAATACTTACAGGCACAAGTACAATAGACCCCATGATGCCCATCCCTCTGTCATATTTACCTAATAATGATAAATGAAACAAAACTTTTATATTTATTATTTATTACTGTAATATAAATTCTGAATCAGTTTAATGGCCATTTGTGTCCATTAGCAAATTCCCCAAACTGCTTTGGTGGCTTAGTGAACACGATCTCCGGTACATTCATTCTTTAATGCTCATTATCTTTTACAGTTGCATGCACTCCCTGCTGAATGCTGTGGAACCCAAGCTTACTGTGTGTGTATATTAAATATTATTATATATATTATATAAATGTATACATGTTTTATTTTTTTATCCCAAAATATAACAATTTTTACATTAGCGCTGGAAGTTAAAGGGGGCATATCGTGCTCATTTCCAGGTTCATACTTATATTTTGGGTTTCTACTAGAACATGTTTACATGCTTTAATGTTAGAAAGAACACATTGTTTTTCTCATCCTGTCTGTCTGAATATCCCTGTATGCACTCTCTGTCTGAAACACTCCGTTTTAGCGTCTGTCTCTTTAAGACCCTGTTATGCTCCCCCTCCTTCTGATCATGCTGATCCTGTCTCATGCCTAATCTTGAGGTGCTTCTCATTTCATAATTTTTCGCCTCCTCGTCTCCTCGCTCCTCGATCCTCCGGCTGTGACCCTGAAATCGATCTCAGTCCTCCATCTTGAAGGACGTCCCAATTCATAAAATGCGCATCGAGGAGCGAGGATGGAGGAGCGAGGAGGCTTGCTGGAGGACCTATGAGCGAGGATACACCAGTGCATCCTCCAGTGTCTCCTCCACGGAAGTTTATCACCGACCGACACGCCCCCTTATTGGATATCAGTTATTGATTGGACGCTGCGCCGATCAGACTGATCTGATACATCAACATCACTGCAGTTTTATACCGGAGTGAAGACAGATCACAGATTAAAAGATTTAGAGTTTAGTTGTCTTCTGATTCACCATCAGTGTTAATTGAAGGTGTGAACAACAGACGGACCATGTTGATGGTAAAGTGATCCAGCAGCAGAAGGACCTGCAGCAGCTCTGTTTCACACACCGTCACTGAAGGAGTCTGACACTGAAAGGGGTTTATAAAACCTGACAAGGAACGGACCTCAATCAACTTTCTTCAATCATTAGAAAGAGTTTTCTTTTGATCATCTGTTATTTCCCCCGTTAACTTTTATTAAGGATCCAGTTAAAGTCAGAGAGAGAAGGAGAGTCTCTCTTTTACACCTTTTACATAATTTATCCTCATTTCCATTCAGTCATGTGAGGCTGATAATTCCTGAGTGTCGGGTTTGATATGAGTTATATCATTTCACTTTTCCCTCAAACATTCAGCTTTATAAATAACTTCTACTGTCAGAATATCAATAACTACAGACGCTAATAATGAATAAATAATATAAATATATTGATCCAGTAGAGATGGTTCCTGGTCCTCTAAGCAGGACTCAGTCCACAGTAGAAATACAGACTGCAGCTATTATTCATGTGCAGGTGTTTGTTAAACAGAGAGAAACACTGCTGCTCTGATAACTCTGTTTCTTTATTAGTATTAGATCAGTTCAGACATAAACAGCTGTTAAAGCTGACTGACAGCTGATCCAGCTGTGATCAGCTGCTGCTGTCATCAGAAACGGACGTCGCTTCACATGACGCTTCAGAGGAAACGACGTCTCATGTCTCCCGTGGGTGGGACTAAGACACGAGGAGAGGAGTCGAGGAGAGGACTCAAGCCGTATAAAAGCACAAATGGGAAAGACCCGTGGTCTGTGTTTCTTCTCTCCAGGTGTGGCTGTTCTCTCTTGATTGGGAATCAATAAAAAGGGGGATGGGATTTGGGATCACTGGCCTGGCAGCAGCAGCAACAGAATAGTGACCACATGTAGTTTTTGTTGTTTAGTTCTTTATCTTTTCTGGTGAGTCCGGTGGTCTAGTTTTTGGTGTTTTGTTTCTGTTTGTCAGGGTTTAGTTTGGGGTTTTGTTGTTCAGGGGTAGAGGGAAGCACCCGCCGGCTCTGTAAGAGCTGGGTTGCGTTCGAATAGTCCTTTTTGCTTAGGAAGGTTCCTAACTGAGTGAAATGACCCGGAAGTACCTCAGTAGCAGCCATGATAAGAGCCGTTCGAACTCACCAAAAGTTAAGGAAAGGAGCTTCAATGCTTCCTTTATTAACTCCTTTAGCATAGGATACACTGGAGCATCCTTTACCAAAGGAAACGAGAGAATAACATCCCACAATTCCTTGCAGCCGTAGCATGTAAAGCGACGCACCATTCGGCCGTTCATAATAACAAACTATATGCTTATCTTGCATATTACTTTCATACGCTCATACACTAATTGGGATTCATGTTAATATGAGTGGACAGTGACAACCATTTTGTTTCACTTTATTTTTAATTAATTATTTATTTCGAACATGTAACAAATACCTCAGTAAAAAACAAAACAAGAATAACTGATAAAATGAACAGTAAACAACCAATTAACAAATAATCAACATAAATTCATATTACGAATATTTCGAAAAGAAGTTGGAAGAAGTCCAGCCTACACTTACAGTATATGGTCCAACCCCTTCTCCATAACTCGAACAATTAACTCAATATTTATCATATATTCCTGTTTATTTCAATTCCAACCGTGGTAATTAAGTGATATTTTTCCACGTTAGGTCAGATGATGAGATTATATGATGATAGAGTGTTCCAGCAGCAGGAGGAGGAGGAGCTGTGTTATCTCTCTTTCACACACCGCAGGTGAAGGAGTCT